>NC_143018.1:129918631-130218631 GCF_055824585.1 Amblyomma mixtum | reverse complement strand
AAAGCATTTACCATCAAGCATTTTAAATGGATTATTAGAAGACCATTTACAAAGCCTACCTGTTTCCATCATGATTGCTACTGACGCCTCCCAATGTGATGAAAAGGCAGGAGTGGGAATATATTGCCCGCTTCTGGATTGGTCTTTTTCTGTGCGTCTTCCGGATTTCACCCCAATTTTCCAAGCGGAGTTTCTGGCGGTGGTGCTTGCTCTTCGGAAACTAGACCCTTCTTTCTCCGCAGTCGCTGTCATTACTGACTCCTTTTCTTTGTGCTTGTCCCTTGCCTCAGCTACGGATTCTCCAATCCTCAACACCTTCTTATCATTACTTCCTCCCCATTTGAGCCTTTTACATATGATATGGGTACCGGGTCATAGCAGTGTGACAGTCAATGAAGTGGCTGATAGCCTGGCAAAAGCGTCCCTCAATGGCCCCGTGCTACCTATTCTCCCGGCTACAGCGTACATCACAGCTGCGAGGTTTCGGAGAAGCATTTTGTTAGGCATGACATCTGGATCAATTTTAAGATCTGATGATTTCCTGCATCTTCAGTATCCGTGGAGCAGGAAATGATGCCATTCGCGACAGCTTGAAGTCTCTTTAACTAGGCTGCGCTGCCGGATCCCCCCCTTAAATTTTTATTTGCACAGGTCTGGTTTGGCGCTTTCTCCCGTCTGCGCATTCTGTGGTGAACAAGAATCAATAGACCATTTTTTGTTGTTTTGTCGACGCTTCACCATGATGAGACGTCGATATTTAGAGCAACCGCTGCAACAGCTTGGCCTTAGTTTGAGCAGCCCGATCATATTGTCATTTGGGGCCACCATTCTCGGTTACAGCCACAGGTCTGTTTTTACCGCCATTCAAAATTTTTTACTGGAATCTAGACGGTTACCTTGCTAATATTTTATTCTATATTTATTTATTTAATTTTTTACACATCATTTCATTTTTTTTCTATCCCCCGTTACTATTATTATTATTATTTTCATTCATTTATTTCTTAATCAACTTCCTCTGCTACAGATCTTGCTGAGTCCAGCTCCTGCGTGTGTTATGCTTGTCCTGTTTCTTTTTGGTCTTTCTGCTTTCTCATAAAGATTCTCTTCCCCAGCATTCTGCTATTTCTATTTATTACTTAATTTATCTATTTATTTTTCCCCAGAAGACAAAACCAAACAAACAAGCAAAAAATCTCAAAAACTTTCTATGCACCCCTCTTCTTGGCCGATCCCCTTCTGTGGGTATGCGCCATCCCATGAGGTGAACAACAACAACAACAACAACAAGTGCACCAGTGCCTGTACTCCAGCTAGGCCAGCTGTGCTACCGCTGTTTGTGCAGGCATGAGAATGAGGTTTATCAAATAAAAGAGTTTTTATGGCTCCATAGCGGACGCCTTGTTATTAGCTTAGTACTGAAATAAAAGCTCCGGGAGCCAAGTAAACTAATTTGCGCTAGTAAACCTGAGCTCCGAGGAAGACCTTCATAAAAAATTTAATGTACTTGTTAATTCTTTTAAGTTGAGACTTCAATGTGTACGGAGATGAAAACAGCCTCTAAACAGCATAATTATTATGCATCCACTTTCCTGCGTAGATTGCATAGTGACAGTGCCTAAACGCCTGAAGGCAGCACAAAATGCGCATCTGGGCGTCACCTGATGTACTTGAGCCATGCCATTGAGGCACAACGCTTTGCACGAGTACACGCGTACTCTTTGCTTTAGCACGAGACTTATATCAGCGTCCTCTGGGGATGGCATGTCTCTCGACAGCGTCGCTCAGATTGGTATTTGCTGAGTGTACAACGGTTAAGAGGCTGGTGGCTATAAGGCTGAGATCTGGGCGAGTTGGTATGCATTCATACTGGCGAACAGCGCAAAAAAGGCGGGACAACAACAAGACAAGCGCTGACTATCAACTGGGTTTATTGAAAGACGGAAGGGTATATATACAAAAACATAACACAAAGAAGTAAGAAGACAGTGTGAAAAGGGCCGTGAAAATCAAAACTTATGTGACATGTGAAGTGATGTAAGCCAATTCCTTGTTGCTAAGTGCCACAGAAAGGGAAGCAAGGGAGCAAGAAAGGAAATCGGAACAGGACGGCGGGCTTCCGCGCACAAAGTTCCGCTGCAAAAAGTGCAAGTGCGCACCGGAGTACAAGAAAACCGAAGTTCTGTTCCGCCATAAAGATAAGCTCACGCGCGAAATAATGGAAGCGCATCACATCCACAGGCAAGATGACGAATGCATCAGCAGTCCTTCCGTGGCACTTAGCAACAAGGAATTGGCTTACATCACTTCACATGTGACATAAGTTTTGATTTTCACGGCCCTTTTCACACTATCTTCTTACTTCTTTGTGTTATGTTTTTGTATATATACCCTTCCGTCCTTCAATAAACCCAGTTGATAGTCTGTACTTGTCTTGTTGTTGTCCCGCCTTTTTTGCGATGTTCGCCAGTATGGTGGCTATAAGACTGCTGTTGAATTTCTTAAAGGAGGTCTCAAGCACCTAAAAAGAGCAATAAGTCACAAAATCCATACATTGACAACTGAACTGAACTGAACTTTGACAACTGAACTGAGAAAAATAACACACTTTTACATCCACCAGAGGACCGAGAATCTTGGGCGAAAATTAGCGAGACCTTTCCGGCGCCTTTTTACATTCTCTGGATCTTGTCGGTATCACGCGTCTGCGTGTGTTGCACGGCTGCTGCAGAGCATGTGCATGGCTATGGCAGGTGCTCGCCAGAGAGAATCGTAGGAGACAGGCGGGCCACCTTGGTGACGTAATCTTGCGGCGTCTTCACAACCTTCCACCGGATAGTGAGGAAACTCGCCCCCATTGCAGCCGTCAGTTAAATTAGTAATTGTTCGCCCGGGAAGAGCAACCTGTTTACACAAGGCTTGCCACTGGGAGCACCTGACATCGGAGTCAGCGTCGCATCGCTTAAATGCTGCACCACGGCGCCAGGAGGGATATGAGGATTATCAGGTATCGTAATTAAACCATTACGATATCCCTTCGTACCGTGAAGGTGTAGCCTAAGTATCCCTTCCAATATTCTTTCTTCATCAAGTGTGCATGGTTCTTCCATCGTATCCAACAAGCGCACTCCGTATGCATGGGGCTCCATGCACCCGCGCCTATCGGGTCAGCAGCCGAGCACCGTAACCACTGAGCCACCGCGGCGGCATACTCTTTCACCGCCACCACATCCACTTTTCTAAACTGATTCCAGTAGAAAGGAGGGTTTTGGCACTAGAACGCGATACTCCGTTCACTATTCAACGGAAACCATGATCTTTCAAGACACGATATCACCCTAAGCGAGATCCCATGCGTTAATTTCTTCACGTGCCACTATTAAAATATGTCCTTGGAGCAACAAGGCGTGTGTCTTGGCAGGAGGAGCGAGGCTTCCGCAATGAAGGCCCAAGCAAACGTGTGTTGAATAATGCTCTGATTTTTCTTTCGACAGTGCAATGAACAGAGCCGAAACATGGGCACAGACGGTTATTTTCATACTTATTCATCTTACGAGTCTGTTACCAAGCGTTCTTAGTGAAAGCGACCCATAATATTTAGTTCGTCAGATTATTTTCAATGTCCGGCCGATGACGACGACTAAGCGGCTCTGGCAACTGCTCACGGCTCGCACTAGTTATGAGCTGGAGAAAGAGTGAAGCAGAAAAAAAAAACTATCTTTGGTGGGGGCCGTAGAGCCCCTAGTCCATGTCTCCAGAGGCCTCAGCTGTCAAGTGAGCCCGGCTGATAAGCTTGAGCTGGTCTTCCAGGCTTCTGCAGCGTCCTATAATGGAGCTGTTTATCTTTGGTGCTAGCAGGGTTTGTCGGCAAACTCTGATGTGATATAAGGTAGAAGATTCTTAGCATTCCGCGCATTTCCGATGTACCGGCTTGTCGAGCGTGCTCACGAGGTACAGCATGGACTGGGCTCGTCCTATATATTATCCTGTATACCACCGCATGATATAACGAGAGGCTACTTGCCTATGGGCGAAGTTCGAGCCTAATTTAACAGGTAAACGAGCACAACGAGTACATTAAAGAGGAGCGCACCTTGCTCCCTCCTCCATCTCCACATCTCATCTCACAACAACCCCAAATTCGTCCTAATCCAAACCAACGTGCTCCTTACCTCGCACAGACCGTATTTATTCGGGTTCCGCAGAAGACCCAAACTGCCCATATTGTTCTCAACAGATCGCAGACACCGAGCATACATATGCTTTTAACATGCAACGCACTCCTTACCCTCTGCCCCGACACACACGCGCACACGCACACGCACACACAACCTGGAGCGCTTGGCCATACTCGGTGGAGCTGGATAAACAGCGGGCTCTAACCGAAAGGTGACCCGCCCTCTGGGGTCTTCATCTGGCTCCGAAATAAAGCTGTTTTGAGTGACTGACTGAGCCTCACTCGATTAATGAGAAAGACGGAGAGGCTGCTAGCTGTTCGTTCATGTAACGCTGCGCAGAGAACGGATCAACCTTATGTCTGCACATGGGCTTTGAGACACGCCGACGTGGAGGGCTCCGGATTAATTTTGAATACCTAGGCTTTCTTAAAGTGCACTGACATCGCGAGCCACGCTGACGTTTTTTCATTTCGGCTCCGTAAGCACTATGCCATCGGCGCTGCCGGGATCCTATCCCACATCCATGTTCGGAAGACAAACGCCATGGCCACCCTTCCAACAAAGGCAGCGATGTTGCTGTTTATACTTAGCTGCTGCCGTTCATTTTTTCACACTCGGCTCTTTGTAACGTGATTTAGACCGGAGCTTTATGTGATTTTCGTAAGTTTTGTTCTATATTTTCTTTATCCTTTCCGCCTTCCGACGACGTTGCGAGCTACCTCTGGCAATTGTACAGGATTAGGCGGCTGGGCAGAGAACTGCTGTCAAGCCATCGTGTCGGCATTCGAAACGTGTCGTTATAGAAGAACTTTCGGTACTTCAAACGAGGGGCGCCTGTGTTTGGCGCTTCTTGTTAGCCGGCGTGAACAGTGGCCGCAAAGCAGTTAATTTTGCCAGCTGTGCTGGCGACGTTATTCAGCCCATCGTTTTAGGATTCTACATCGGAGAAGGCGGCAAAGTGTCGAGCCTCACAAGGGCGGCGGCGCTGGTCCGGGCCAGCCTGGTCGTCGCAGCAGGGCAATACGTCGGAGCCCGTTTGACGGCGGCAGGGTGGCAGGTCTATTATCAGCAATTTGGTACTTGCGCGTGGGTAGCCAGAGAGCGTATTGCTGACTTCCAAGTACGCGGTGTGAGATAGCGTGCGTAGTGTTGTGATTCGCGGCCAACGCAGAGGGCGGGGACGAGCTCTGAAGGGGGACGGCTGCTGCCGGCCCTGGGTTTGAGCCATGGTCTAGATTGTTGAACATTGCTTTGGAATGATATAACTGCCGTGGCTGTACGTAATCATAAAGGAGGAGATGACGGGCTTATAAAATCAGCGTGTAACTCTTCTCGATGTCCCTAGGAAGTTTTTAAGGTGTCCAGAATGCACGCGGTTCTATACAGACCGCACGACCGGTGAGGGGAAGAACGTTTTTCGAAGAGTCTCGACCCGAAACAACGCCGTCCCTCAGTTACAAGCACGGCTGAGCGAGGGCGAAGAACTGCATTCGAAGTCTACCTAGCGCACGCTATCTGCTTTGCGTAGCTATATTTCCAAACACCGTGGCAAGTCCGCGCACGTCAGTTTCATCCTTTTTGTCCACGTATTTTCGCGCTGTGTAATCTACATTACAACCTCGCCTTCACGACGTGTGTTAGCCGGTCTTCGCTGAGTTCTGAAGGAGTCGACCGACTGACCAGCCAAGGTTTGCAGCAGATCATTAGAGCATTGGTCGGCTGTACTTCACGATCTGCTTTTTCATTCACGTCGGTGTGCTAATAAACTATTTTGTTCCTTCTCCCGTTAAATGGCTAACAGGGATGTCACTGGCCAAGTAACGATAGGGGCATGACAGGATCGTTAGCGCATGTAAACGAAATAACGTTGGAATCACAGTGTCCCGAACGGAAGCAGAAGAGAATACTGCCTCCAGGAAGCCCTTTTACCCTTTTATTGGTCCTCTAAAAAAAAGGTAAAAAGACATAAAAGAAAGAGAGAGGATGCCTAGACCAGCAATCCTTTGCCAGCCTTAACGCCAATTCAATATTAATGAAAAATAATTAAACGTTCCAAAGATGAAAAAAAATTTAAGCGAAAAAGAGAGCATTAATAAAAAACTCAAAAGAAAAGAAATAAAAGGATCGTCACAATAAAAGATAGTCGCAGGCAGATAGCCAAAGCACACCGGGCAGTCCGCGGAATAAATAATAGTAACAAAAAAAAGAGAAAACCCAAGTCACTGCAAAGTCATGGTCACCGTAACAGTCGAAGAAAGCACTGAGCGCCGGCCACAAAATAAAAATCCGAAAAATAAAAGCATAATCACGACAAAAGAAAAAACCGAAGTCGCAGTCACACAGTCAGGCAAACAGACAAAGTAACACAGTCAAGACAGAGTCACAGTCACACAGTGAAGAACGCAGTCACAGTCACAGTCACGCCACGACAAAGCCGCCTATGCTCAATAAAGGAGCACGGGGCGCTCCTCTGTGCAAAGCTTGGGGAAGAGAAATTAGAGGAAAGAGAAAAATCAGCGTGAATAATTTGTAATTGTACTACTTATGAGGTGAACCATTTGAAGGAGAAGAGCACAAGCAGCAGTGACTCGGAGAACGGAGGGGCAAGCAGATGGTGTGATGTCCGATGAGCAAAGAGATTTTAAACGAGAAACTAAAGGAGCAGTAACGGAACAGTCCCGGAAGTATTGACGGATATCTTCACATAACAATCCACAGGAACAAATTGAAGACGGAGACAGGCCAAATCTTTTAAAACAGAACGGAAATCTACCATGCCCAGTAAGTAAAGTTATTAGAGGATTCCTGGGTAGACGAATAGGGGAAATATTAAGTGTATCAGGGATCCAATTGAATAATTCAGTGCCACCATTACTCTCGCGCCAAAAAATGCTCCATAAATGAAGTGAAGAATGATGCAAACGGGAATGCACGCAACGACGTTAAAGGGTAGAAATATGTAAACTTCCAAACTGCCCTGCACTACCAGCAGCTTGGTCGGCTAGCTCGTTACAAAAAATAAGGGAATGACACCGTATATGAAATAAAAGAAATGGGGCTAAAGAAGACAAACGAAAGAGATCTTTCTTAATTGCAATAATAGTAGGATTGTAAGAAGTAACTGAAGACACGGCAGAAAGCAGAGATACAGAATCAGTGTAAAAATGAACAGGCGTAGAGTGAGGGTTGTGAATAGCATAAACAACAGCAGAATGAAATGCTACAAGCTCAGCGGCATAGGCGCTAGAGGGTGCCAAGAAGCCATCGATCGCAGCATGTCATACAATGGAACAGTGAGAGAAAACAAAAAATTACGAGGAACTTTAGCGGCTAAAGTGGTGAAAGGTGAAAGCCTGAGTGCTGCATTCTGCTACGCGATTGTTCACTGCACATCTTGTTGGTGGATTAATTAACTGCCAATTAATGACGCTCAAGCTTCGCCTCTAGGAGTGGAAGGCGACAGCGTGTTGTAGCGCTGCCACGGAGTTCAAGGAACGCCACTACCCGTTCGGCGCGATGCGTTGCCCTTTGAACGCAACGCTTTTTGAGGAAAAGAAATGGGGCTGTAATTCTCTTTCATCTCGGTGAACACCTGAGCCGCACCACAGGAAGGGAGCAAGTGTGAGTGAAAGAAGAAAGAGGGGCCGTAATGAATAAAATGAAAACTGTATTTGAGGAAAGGAAATTACGCATTAACGGTCTCACATATCTCAGTAGACACTAGTCGAAAATTGTATTTGACGAAAGGAAGTTGCGCAGTAACTGTCTCACATATTTCAGTGGACACCCGTCCAAATTCGCGCGCGCTGACGTCACGACAATTTGGACCAATCTGAAACGCGGACAAATACGACTTGCTCGTCGGTAAATTGGTTTTTGAGGAAAGGAAATGTATCTGTCTCTCATATCTCGGTGGACACCTCCACCTCGCCGTAACGGGAAGGGAGGAAGATGGGAGTGAACGAAGACCCCATATTTACTAGACGCTCCTTTGTTCATTCCAAACCATCGAGTTGGCATGGCGGAGTGGCAGCGTGCTCGACTCGCACTCCGGAGACCGGGGTTCGTTTCCCAAGCTCGGCCAATTTCTCGCTCGGTTTTATTTATTTATCTGGTCTGACTGGAAAGTTTAATTAGACTAATTGGTTAAGTAAGCAATTAACAAAACTCACTCATACTTACTTGGAGCATCACTATACGATCCCTTTAATTAATTGCATGGTTAGTACCCAGAGTACAATTGGCCCCGTTTGAAATTCGCGCACTGTGACGTCACGACCTTTTCGACGAATTGAAAAGCGTGACATTTCTGTCGACAGCTCTTGCTTACAACAATGAGGCATTAAGGCGGGGGTACCACGGCGGCCATCTTGGACAAGACGTTAGTTCAACCACCAGGGCGGCTCCACTTGTCCGTGGAAGCGAAAAAGCGCTCCTCCGAGACGGTCTGGTCCTCCTCTCTGCGTTACCTTGACCTCCTCTCCCTCGCGTTTTGGCAGAAGGAGGCGGTTAGTCACGGAGGGGGGATAAGCGCCCCGACAATGACGACCGCACTCGAACGTGTTTGGCACACTCGTACTGCTTCTTTCGCCCCTACGCACCCCTTGGTGGCCCTGCCATGGTGCCTGGCGATTCTTTTTTAGGAGGCACTATTTCGAATGCGGAAAGTCTCTATATCTTTGACATTTACAGAAATCATGTTTTGTTTCCATTTTTTCCAGAGTTGTACACTTTGTTTTATAGTTATTCTTTTCTCACGACCCTGAACAATATTTTGATGACCAGCAGCGGCAGCCACGGCAACCAATATTACAAAATAAATCTTCGTAGGTTCCACTGGCATCCATAACAAAGGGCCACAAGACATCTATGGGCTATGGCCTTCGTAAAACAATATGGATGATGTCGAAATGGATGCAGCGGACTAGTAGATGACCTCTTGGTTTCAAAGGGCGGTTGCCATGTGTGTTGTCAAAGCCTTTTCTGCCATCAAAGGCGCGTGACGCTACGCAGCTGCGGGTGTCGCGTGAGACTTGTGTGCTGTTGATTCCCGTTCGCCATGCAAATGTTTATTTCGCAATTCCAGGAAAAACACCTGCAGTGAAACATCAACCCGAGATTTCGAATCATGGCGAGTGTTTTTATTGTTTACTCACACACTGCCAGTGTTATGTAGAATTCTAAGAGAAAGTTGATATGGTAACAGTAAATAAGAGAAAATGGGCAGAATAAGGCATATCAGAATGGTACAAACATATTGCGTTCAAGTCGTTGGGTCAATAGCTGCGGAGAGGAAAAGAAAGCATTATCACAGTGTGTTAGCCCCCTTCATCTCCCATCCATTCCCAATAATAGCTTGGGAGAGGTAAACTCTTTTGTGTTTCAGTCTTTGACGTTGAGATGCGTTGCAAGTAATGCTGAATTTTTTTTTTCCGCCCGCACATCCATGCATGATAACAAAGATCCCGAAAGCGCTTACGGCCGCCGCCGGCCACATTCTTTTCGTTCACTTTTTATTGTCAAATAAACCACTACCACCACTAAGGTTCGAAAAACGAGAAGGAAACACTGGCTGTGAAACTTCGACTGGAGACTGCGGGACATAGCTGGCAAGAGCTAATAAGTACTCATTACAATCGCGTCGAGTTTCTCCCTACTGTGGCCTTAGCATAGCATTTCCATCCATTCATTGGAGCTGCATTTTGTTGCCACACGAGGCAACGTTCCTGCTTTTCTGATATCTTTAGTGATCGGCACGAAATTGTGATAGTTCCAACAGTTCTGATTCCCTGCTGTCTTGTGAACACGGATGTGAGCGTGCGGCAGCATCTGTCTAGAAAATAAGCGATCGAATGTGAATATTGCATACCCACCCCCTCCCATATTTTTGTACTGGCACTGTTTGTGTAGTAAATTTGTATAGTAAAAGGCTCATTTTTTCTCCATTCCGAATGCGGGAAGTCAGAGCTATACGCACCGTGGTAGTCCTCTAGCTGATGTCCGCAAAATCAGTGGACTTTTGCTTTCACGTCACTTTTCAACTGAAATCGCTTCTGCTGCTAGGTTTCATTGTGTTTGCTCTAGCATAAGAAAAAATTTTGTGCTCACGCTGAGGTCCGGGGCGAATCGATCCTTGCACAATTTGTGAATTTCGGCGATAGGTAGCGGAAATTCGCAGATCTGGCCTCCCAGTGGTCTGCATTGTCCAGGAGCCGATTCGAAATATTTGGCGGCGTTTCAGGACAGCGCTTCTCAACCTATGAGCCATAGCGCGAGGCAGGGGTGCAAGATCGTGTCTTCGCCTTAGGATAATCATCTCTGGCCGCCTCCTCTCTAGCTACTCACAGCGTTCCCTGTGCTACTTCTAACATGGAGCGCCCGGTAGCTCTCTCGCTGAAAAAAAAAAAAAAATCTTTCAGAATAGCTGTGGAAACTGCGCAACTCAAGCGCATCGGAACCAGTTGTCAGAGCGTCAGCCAACAGAGGGCGTTCGTCCCGTGGATACATGAGCCCGACAGAAATCGAGTTGAGTGAGTCCGCATTTTGAGGGAATGTGAAAAAAAAAACGAGGAAGAGAGTAGAGCAGTCTCGGTTTTCCTTCTCAAAAGTTGCTCTTTTGAATACTCAGCTCGACCTGCACTCTGATCGCATTTATTTTGATCGTGATAGTACGTTCAAAAAAGCGCTTGAGTAAGAGGCCTCAAGGGTCCAACTGCAGTCCAACTGCAAATTTCGCAGTAACACTTATTTCTTCTGTCGTGTTCAAAAAAAAAAAAAGCCCCAAAGAACCTCGCGCGCTGTCTTATTCGCAACTCCTGCCAAGAACCATAATACTGTCAAGCGCCGGCTCACATTTCCACTCTGCGCAGTGAAGAGGTAAATTAGATCCAGTTCCCTTTTCTAGCGATTTTGAGTGCTCCCATGCTGCGAATTTCATATACCACACCAACTGCACAATCCGCAAAGCATTCACCATGCCTCTTTTCGCACTGGTGCTTTTTTCTTCGCCCATTACGTGTGCACAAACCGCTGAGCTGTCTCGTGGCCGAGAAAACAACAGGCACGCCATACCTGGCCGCAATATTTTTCATGGTGTGTAAAAGGAAGGCTTTTCCCTAGTTGTCTAAGCAGGGATAAGATTCCTTATACAGTGCTAGCATGCGTCAAGGTGCGGTTAGCTCATCAACATATCTAAATATTCGCAGGACAGAGCCGTCGTCAGCAGAAGGTGCTAAGGCACGGTCAATGGAAGATAAAAATATATTGCATAGCACCGGTGCAACACCAGATCCTACGCAAATGCTATTTTTCTAAACAAACATGTCTGTTCCAAAAGAAACAACAGTGGAGCTAAGCACAACAAGAATCTTTCCACACTAATACCTGCTAAAATTTGAAAGGATGTAGCCCCATTGAAATCAGTACACTCGCGTAGTCTCGAATGCCTTCGCGGAGCTCCGTTGACTTGAATGTCTGTCAGCCGAATACCGTTGAATAGTTCGTGCAGCTGCACAAGGCGACATTCGACTCGAATGACACTCGGGTGGAAGGTATTTGAAACGCCCGTGTAGCAGAGATATTGCTAATCTCAGCTCGTGATGCTTTCTTAGATAACCGCATGCGATCAGACGCGAAATCAATTACATCTGCTATCAAATATTTTCCAAGTATTTGCGAAAACAAACTAACTTTCACAAGGTGCTGCAGCACCGATCGTCACTATCATGATTTCCAAATAGCACCTCTTTTTGCCATGTGACAACGCAATGAAAGTGCCATTTGTTCATGGGGAGTGCACTTCGTGAAAGTATCACTAAAGTTGCCCGTGTGATATGGGTATAAATCCCCCCACGCACGCGCACAAACACGTTCAAACACGGAAAATGGTACGGTTTCAAAAATCATCATACACGGTAAACCATTTTTAAAAAGTCACTAAATTGCATTTGAGAACTATCAAAATGTAGCAATTACTACTCATACTTGATGCCACTTCATTTTCAGAAATTATTACTTTTTATCGTCACGTATATAAGAGTACGGTGGACGAAGTTCCTACGGTAAACTCAGATTTCTGGATTTCCTGCGCGCACGCAGACCCCCCACCCCGGCGGCGCAACATGTAGGCTCTCAGCCCTCATTTCTCTTCACTGCTGCCGAAAAAAAAAAATCGACTACACGTCTTTCCGGGTGGACGGTCGCTTTTAGATAATGGGGCTCTGTCAGCTGGGGGGATAGGGGAAATTAACAATAACGCCCCTGCACACTGCTTCGTTTTCTTTCTCCACATGGACTCAACAAACGCACTCGCGCAAGGCTCGCAAGGTCTCGCGTATTTGTGTGTGTGTAGCTATTTTCGTCTTGTTATATGTCCGCAGCTGTATCCATGAGCAGGCATACCGGGGAGGCTAATAGCGCAGAGAAAAAAAAAAGCTGCTGTGTTGGTACTATCATGTCAGCAGTTCGGATACTTGAACCTGTACTAACGGCTTACTGTATTGCATTATGCCAAGTTTTCGATTAGCGTACCTTCCTAGCGGCCGCCAGGCGGAGCACGTTTTATGTTAGTGGTTCAACAGCGACACCAGACACTCACAGAGAAAAAGACGACGTACAAGGAGGCTCCTTCTTTGTGTCTCATCTTTCTCAGTCAGTGTCTGGCAGGGCCGTTGAACCACTATAGATCAAGTCCACTCAACCCCTATAAATCAACTCCAAGTAGCCCAATCTGCCGTTCTTCAGAAACGCGTTTGCAGAGTTGCCTGAACGCCCTTGAATATTTTCTGCGAAAATGCATTTATAATTGTGGGTGCAGGTGGTCTCCAGAGCATTAACGGGCAGTGCTGGCTTCAATAGCCAAAAATTAAAGGGGTGAGTCAATTGTGGACACGCGTTCTCCGGTGCACTTTACAAGGCTACGCTGGCGAACCTGACCGCGTCTTCTCGCTTGAGTCTGGTGACTGTCAGGACCACGCATGTAACTGCGAGCGCCTAAAGGCTACTGGCAGCACATTCCCCCCACCCCCCGCAGTTGTTGACCGAGCAAGTGTCGTTCCTGGAAAGAAACGCGCAACGCATCGCTTCACCACGACGGTGAGAGAAAGGGTTGGGTGCCGCGCTAAAGATTTTTATTACAGACCCCACTGCGCCCAGGGTGGGTGCGCCCTGACAACTTCTACCTAGTCCCCGCAGCAGAGGCACACAGGTCTGTCTCCTCTTTCTAGCCTGGCCTTGGCTGCAGAAGAAGCTTGGATTGGAACGGCCGCATTTTAATCGCCTTCGCAAAACATCAGCTTCGCAGAACTGTGAACCCCCCCCCCCCCCCCCCGCTATTGTAAGCAGCGTGACGACAAAAAATGGCGGCCCGGTGGGCAAAATTGACAACTTTTGGTTCTTAGCCTGTGTTGTTGGTCCCGAGGGCTCCTTCCGCGCCTTTCTACTCCGATTCGAGACGCCTCGCCGGCCCTCACAGGATAGAAGAGGGGAAACGCTTGCGCTGAATGACTTAGGCCGGGTGGCAGGAGCGCGCTCCAGGCGCCAGTGAATCCGGTCGGTGCCTCATAATTGTCCGAATAGGTCTGCTGAATAGCTGCTAGGGTTGTGGGCTAGGTTGAAGGAAGGCAGTTTTCTTTGCACGTGTTTCAGGTGAGAAAAATGTACAGCCTAAGATGTGTATCCCAGAAAATAGTGAAAACATTTTCTTTGTGCCAACTTGAAGGAGCGAAAATTGCTAATTGATCACGTGCACTCAGTGGAGCAGATTGTCAATGAAAACGCTGTTACCTCAATGGGGAAGTGTGTGTCCTAAGTGAATTAACTTGAAATTCGAGGCCAATACAATGGGGTTTTGTTACGTTTTGTGCGAATAATAATAACCACAATCTTTATGTGAGCATAAAATAAAGTGCCTCTAAACAAATATGCGAAGCTGAAAAGATTATCGCGCATGCGAGCACACTTTATTTGCAGAGCCATCGCTATATGTGCTCATTCATGTGCAAGCAAACATTTTGACTTAGAAGTTACATTCATCCAGAGCAATGCCTACTCCCGTAATATCTTAGAATTTCATGAAATATTGAGGAAGATAGATGTCTGTGTAAATTATGGCAGATTTTTTTCACGTTTCATGATCATGCACACAAAAGCAAGCGCTGTGGCAAATGCTATTTCAAGGCCGGAATGCGAAGACAATGCCAAGCATGAGGAACCGCCCTGAGCAAGAGGCTGAAGCGTTCGTCAGATCTGGTGAAATGTAGAGTTCCGGCCCCTTCCAATTAGGTTTTTTTCGTAACCACGCTAATGAAAATCTGGTCGTAAATGTTTATCAGGTAGACAAGCACCATTTTGAAAATACTTATGGTCTTTCTTCTAATTTGTGAATACGGATCGACACTAACGTCATTTTATGTCAAAAACCAGGTCAAAAAACAATTTGCGATGTAAAACCTGCTTCCCACATAACCTTGCTGAATTA
Organism: Amblyomma mixtum; assembly: GCF_055824585.1. NCBI lineage: Eukaryota > Metazoa > Arthropoda > Arachnida > Ixodida > Ixodidae > Amblyomma > Amblyomma mixtum. The sequence goes on along the minus strand of NC_143018.1, from coordinate 130,203,976 downwards.
TCCTGAAGTCCTTGATGGTGTTGGTGAGAGGGCTTTGAAATCTGCTGAAAAATAGCTCTTAGACGAAATGTTTTCACCAATGTCATCCACAGACCACGCAGCCAAAGGACTTCATACCAGTTTCCAAGAAATTTCACCGGAAGCTCTCGGCCCCTCGTGTTCACGGAACTATCCTGAGTAGTAGTAGTAGTAAGTGGCTTTTATTGTAAATGAAAAGGAAGGTAAACGGATTCTTGCCAGCCCCGGCATCTGCTACCATGTCTAGAAGCACTTGAGCTGGGGCTGGGGGAAGGAAATGGAAAGCGAGATGACAGTGAGGGGGAAAACAAAGGGTAGAGACAGAAGGGAAGAGGAGGGAATACCTTCCCACCTGCTTGTATTTCCATTACGCGAGGCGATACAGCCAGTGGGGAGGACCGCAAAAAGTTTCAGCAGCCTCGCGTTGCCGGCGACCTGACACGTGAGGAGCGCACTAAGGAAGAGGGTGACCGCGCTCTCTCTCTCACACACACACATACACACACACTACGCTCCGCAAGCTCCCCCTCTCACTCGCATGCACCAAGCTGCCCAGCTGCCTCGTACGCCCGCAGCACAATTTTCTCCATTCTTGACCGGAGCGGAATTCCAGCCATGACTAACAATGAGGGTCACCACCCCTTTTGAGCACCCGCGAGCAGGTTGACACGTGCACGTAGAGGAAGTGCCAGCGGTGCGAGCAGCAAGCGCACCATAGCAGACTTCCATATTTATGCAACTCACCTACTCCTATCTAGACACTACACGCGCATTCATGCAGGGACATTCGCACCAAATGTAGCTGTACTATTGCGGAGCAGCTCTTCCGGAAACCGCGCCATTTACGAGAGCTAGTTTTGAATCATAATACCCTGTAGCCGAGACTGACAACTAATTGCATTTCTAACGATTTCGGTATCCGTGGTTTTCACACCGCTGAGGGAAGGTGCTGGTATTTCATGCAGTGCAAACAATGGCAAGAGATGCTGGCATTGTTTTTGCTGCATTGTGCGCATGCATATCACCAGCTACGCTCCCATATACCTTTCAAGAATGTTATCCGTGCTTTCTTTTTTTCTTGCAGTGTGTGATTGACATATAATTTTGGGGGCATGCTTTGCATTCACTACAATGCTAGTGAAATCACACTGTCTAGACATGCACTTTTCCACTGGTAGAGGCAGAAGCGGAAGGCTTCATTCGCTTCCATTGATGTGCATTTTCAAAAAACAAACGCATGTTCCTTATAAAAACAGGACCATTTTATTGCAACATCTGCTAAGCACGTTCAGATGCCTTGCACAACTCCCCCGCACATCATGGTGGCTGCCTGCAAGCAAACAAGTCCATTCCAATGTCATATGCGAGTCTATTTCCAGGAAGTGACAGGAAATGTCAGTGCTCAAAAGCGGGTATTAGCTTGTTCTTTACTGCTCAACCATTGCAGTTACTTTCCATTGACTTAGTGTTTCGGGAACACACAAAGGCATATGCTTACTTCTCATCATACAAAAATGTGAGGGCAGTAACGGAAAAGGAAAGAAAATATGTGCATAAACATAGCAAGTGGACTGAAAAGTCCTTACATACATCTAAGTCATTTGCTACCACTGTAACAATGAGTGCAGATAATATGTTAGGATAAAAGACTGCTGAGCACGATAGAAACATATTCTGCTTACGCCATACAGGGTGATACAAAGCTGCTGGAACAATGAAACACTGCTTGTTTTTCTTGATAACATGGTTGGCATGGTTCTCACTGTGTCAAAGGAAGTACACTGGATAGTGCACAGAGCACAGTTTTCATCTGCGGCACTTGAACATCCATCACTTTCATCACAAGTTTTGCTATCTGGCCCCTTTTTCAACACTACAGACAATAAAAAATGAGAAGTTGGGCTTCTTCGACATCCCTAAACTGTACTTCACAATTTATTCTTGCAGCGAAGTAGGAGAAGAAAAATTTACTTGCAGTGAATACGAAACAGAAGCATGCACTGACTAGCGCATTTCTCTAGCCACAGTTATGCAGTCAATTTCACAAGCACAATTATATTTCTTTGAAAGCACCGGCCTCCTAGCACGAAACTAGAAGATAATCAGCATTATAGGCACGTGCTAGGTGCATGAATGAAGAAAATTGAACCTCCTCAGGAAAAAAAATTGAAGTGCTAAGAACTAGTTTATCACCGGTACTAAAGTATCTGCAGTAGCTACGGCTCGCAGTGCGCTTGTACGATTTTTCATCACGCTTTGCCCCTCCCTCATCATAATCTACACATAAGCTGTCAAATGCCACTCGCATAGAAAGGTGTCCATCCCCCCACAACGCAAACTGCCGCTTCCACGCACTGCGAGCTCCTAACGAGCTCAGGAGGAATGCAAAACACAAACGCGAAATGTTTTGCGCAACGCAGAATCAGCAGGTGATTCCATCGCCCTGTATAACCTATAGTATATTTTTTAGACATGCCAACAGTTTATAGACTTACTTCAGAGCGGAGTGAAGAAAAAAATTCCATCTGCCACATCTGGGATACAACCCGCAACGTGCGCATGCTGAGGACGAGAGTCGTCATATACACAAAATATCCCTCAATGCCCTCTGTGACTTTTAAAACTCATCGCTTATTTCTAAACACAAGCCCCTCAACTCTCCAATTTAGAGCCACTTCTACAGGCCCCCAGCTAAGGAACAAATTATTATGCAGCAGATTTCTGCTCTCGCCTTACGAAATGTCACAGTGCCGTGACACTGGTAATCTTGCACCCGCGTTCATGAAAAACCGCACTCGATAACACACACTACGAGGTAGCTCACGCACGCGAAACAGGTACAGTTGGGACTTCAATGCACATACTAATAACAAAATTGTGGTCCGAATGGCTCACCTGCGTTTGGCCCTGACATCAGCCATGCGCGTACGAAGCTTTGTCATCGTCGACCTTTTGCGCTGAAGGTATTTCCGCCGATTCCCCATTTGACACTTTTACACAAAAATAAACTGGCAAGATAAAGTGATAAAAAACGGCGCTGCACACAAATACAAAAGCACAGTAAAAAAAAACACCAACAAGCAAAAGAGCACGATACGCCGATGACAGCCTGCTGAGCAGCCGAAGAAACAACCGAAAGGCAGGACAGGTTTCAGCGAAGTCAGTCGTCTGTCTCGTAAGTCTTGCTTCAAAATGTTTGACAGCGCCACTGTCGTTGACCGGCGGAACTCCATTGTTGAGTCAAAACGCCCGCGAGATTCAAATGCAGCAGCCCTTGTCGACCAACAAAGGGGCGAGTGCGAGCTAACATGAGTCGTTTATCATACCAAAATTTAGATCACTGGTAGTATTAAGACCAGCGACTTCAGTTCCTGTGAAAAAAGCCTGGAATATAACAGTTATCTTTCGCGCTAGATGTATTTTGCGGAGGTTACGGCGCACCAAAAAATGGCGCAATTGAATGGCGCAGTACTACCGTTCTGTTTGTCATAGCGAAATTCCGCCTTCAGAGGATCTGGAATATTTCCTAAATATTTCGTGTGCCGAATTTGTTCCCTATACGACGTTTACTTGCTTCTAAAACTCAGATCAAAAAGCGCAGTTTCTAGGTTACGACCAACTTTGAACAATGAAAACTAAAAAATTATGACATGTAGCTCAATGAAATTTTCAAGAATTAACAACATGAGTACTATCTAGAATCCTGCTAAATATGTTTGTGATTTATGAATTGCACTAGGAGCTATTAATGCGTCATTCTTTAAAATGTCACACTTATTTATAGCACCAGTTCTCAATAACTACCCAATATAACTCAATAACTTGCCTGTGAGGTTCTGGAGTCACACTTCATCTAAATGCTGCAGAAGCAGTTTTCTTTTCGGAGCAGTAGTTTTCGTAAACAGCACATCAAACGCAGGCAAGTCGAGCAAAAATATCGTTTTATGCCCCTCGCTCTTTTGCTCACTGCTATTATACTAACGTGAATAGCTTTTAGCGACACATACCATCGCAAAGAAGATACAATTATCTTTACAATGCGCTCAATATCATTTTTCTAGCGCAAACGTATGAGCCACACCGCTCACACAAACATGACGAAAAACGGCTGCTGACCGCCCCTAGCGTGGTACCGCCGCCTTAAAGGCGGCGGTACCACGCCTTAAAAGTTTATTTCTGTGTCACGTCAGACGGTCTTCGCACGAGGCCGGCTACCGGGAGCGGCAGGTGACGGCTTCGGCAGCTGCCTCACGTGTGAGCCCCAGTTGTTCCCCTCAGGTGGGGCTGCGCTTGGTCCGGCGGGGACCTGTGCAAGAAGAAAGCGGTGGCATCACGACGTGTAAACACAGCCCCGGCGCAAAGTTGCGATCCTGCTTATCTTGAACTCACGAATACTTCAACTCCGGTATGGCGCGTACTGCCGAGATTCCCGACCGTGGTGGCTGCTCCTATAGTCGGATACAACTTCAGTCTGCAGTGAAGCTCCGCCCTCATTCAGCCTCCGCGCACAGGATTCCTCCACGACAAAAAAGTAGTCCACTGCTTAAACGTTTTTTGTTACGTAAACAAGAATTTTAGCAGAATAAAAAAATTATGAGGTCTAGAATTTTGATACGTGGATTGTTTGATATAGTCAAACATTAAAAAGCTGATTTCGTTTACTGTTTCGATTGGCCAGCGGAGTAATACAGGACGCCGCGGACCGCGGCCCAGTGTTAGCAACTGCTGTTTTTTAAAGTTGTATTCTACTATAGACAGAAGCGCGCAGTGCGAAAATACTCCTGTACATAGATCCTGGTGCGCGTCAACGGCCCCGAGGGAAACAAAATTAACCGCAGACCTCCGCTCCATCATACCTCATAAGCGCAGCCCTGTCGAAGAACACGCCAGAAAATAATCTTGAAACCGTTAGAAAACCACTGAGTCCCCGGCGGCACTGGGGATCGCGCCCAGCACCTCCGGAATGCGAGACGGATGCTCTACCGCAAGGCTACCGCTGTACTAAGGAAGCTCCACTAAGGACGAACCCTATAATACGGTGATGTGAGCTATGCAGTAGACCATGTATAATCTCTGTATGGGCTCACTGTGGGCGCGTGGAAACGAACTCTAGCGTGAGCGCGCTGTGGGCTGCCCCGCAGCTGCGTACGCCGTTCTGCCAAGTGATGAAAGGAATGTTGTCCTCAAACATCCATTAAAAAAGCTTTTAAACTAGCTCAAGTAAAAAGAAGCATGATTAGAAATTACCTCTACTAACAAAGTATTATGCAACTTGTTTTGAATGAGGCGCGTTAAAAACAAAGAGATACTCGTTCACCGCCACCACGTCCACTTTTAAAGGAGGGTTTCGCCACTAGAACGCGATACGCCGTTCACTATTCAACGGAAACCAAGACCTTTCAAGACACGTTACCACCCTAAGCGAGAGCCCATGCATTAATTTCTTCACGTGCCAGTACTAAAATATGTCCTTGGCGCAACCTGGAGGAGGCCTCAATTGGGCTTCTAAGCAGCCACCACGCGATTGCTCGTTAAGGCGACTACCGTTCATAAAGACACATTCCCGCTCTCACCTGTCCGCCCAACGTGGCCGCCTCCCGAGGATACTCTCTGCATGGCCCAGGATTGTTGCGAGCGGCAGCTCTCTCCATGCTTCCCAGTCGAAGCTCCTGCCTGAGAAGTTCGTTTTCTCGCAGCATCCCACGCATTCGTGCCTGAGCCTCCGGTTCCGAGAGCATGCACAGCACTTCTTCGCAAATGTCGCCGCTGCAACTCCTGCTCTTGAACCGCCATCACCTGGCACGCCGGGACTACATTGTTTCGCCAGAGGGCTTGATATGGACTTCGAAAGAGGGAATGCATGAACACACTTCGGGGCTCTTTACAGTAGCTGGACCCACCATACTCGTTGGGGGTGGAAGACGACTTTGTGTGGCCCAATCCAGCTGATCGCGGTGTTGTACTAATTTCTTGTTCAACCTGTATCTCTGCAAGTGGTTGACGGGCCGGGGCCAAGTTCAGCGGTGCAGCAGTGGCAGTGGAATTCTGGGTGGACGGCCCTAGGTCGTTCACCGGGCTTTCGTCTTCGACGTAAATGCTGATCTCGGGCACGCCGTACTCAGGACCTTCGCCAGGCGGCAACGTGCTTTCAGGGAAAGGAGTTGCATCGAGAATCTCGCCGAGTGGTGTTGACGTCCTGTACAGGTGTCTGGGCCGCTCAGTTATCGGCACTGTACCCGTCGCTTCACTGTTGCTGGTGGCTTCCTCGCCGTCGTACCAACCAAGTGAGCCACGGGACAATTGGTAGCAGTCTTGTGCGGAACCTGGCCTTCTAACCCGCGCTGCTCTCAGCAGCGTCGTCCCTGTAGGTCGTAGCCTTCGCCGACGCTTCAGCGGCCGTTAAATGTTCTGCCTTTTTCTCCTTCAACGCATGATTTTGGGAGCTTAGGTCTTCTTCAGCCAAATTCACCGAGGTTTTCTGCTGAGCCATCTTTACTTCGTTGGTAGTCTGGTCAGTCTTTTTTGGGCTTTTGAAGCTCCGCACTATATGTGTAGCGTGCCAACGTGGTCCGGCAGCCGAAGACGACGACTGTCCCAGTACGCCTGCCAAGCACGCGCAGACTGGATTTTCATGGCTGCTTAACTGCAAGGCTGGCGCAGCGCTGTTCCATCCCAGCCTGGCTGAGCGCGTCCAGCCGAATATATTTGGGGAGACCTGACGATGACTGGTGCCCACGATTCGTCTCCACAAATTTGGTGGCCCGGACGTGATGCGGTGCCGGCGGAACAAGGCCTCGATTGTGAGGAACCAAAGTTCCGAGTCCGATGACCAGAAGTCGGGGAGCTTGAGGGCGGAGACCGCGGACTCATGAAGTGGCAGCGTGCGAGGCGACGGAGACGGCACAGGAGTGGAGGGATCCATGGCCAGGGCTTACACGATGGAAGGTAGGCGGGGTCTCGAGCTCCGGGCAGGGGTAGGCCTAGCGAAGCTGGCTGATGCAAAGCGCAGGGCAGGAGCAGAGAACGAAGACGCGAAGTCGCGTAGAAGCCCCAGTTTTTCTGGCAATCGTTCTCCGCCCTCGACGACCCTTTGCTGGTTCCACCGCCGATACGGCTCTCGCGCACGCCACTGCCGCCAGCCCTGCTCCTTCGCGGGAAACGGTCCGGCCGAACACTGAAGGCGACCGGTGTTCTCGGCCCGCGATCCAGTCGTCTTTTCCACGTCACTGACCGTGTAACCAAAGTCCGCTACCTCATCGACACTGGTGCCGAGATCTGTGTTCTTCCGCCTACGTTGGCTGAGCGGCGCGGTCCTTTAGACTCTCCTCCTCTCACCGCAGTCAACGGATCCACCATACGGACATACGGCCAGAAGTCGGTAACGCTTGACCTCGGACTCCGCCGTACTTTTCGCTGGGTATTTGTTATCGCGGACGTGCGCACGCCAATCATCGGCGCCGACTTCCTATGGCACTACAGGCTCCTAGTTGACATGCGGCAAAACAGAATACTGGATTCAGAAACAAGCCTAGTCGTCCAAGGCGTCTCTTGCCGAGCTCCACCACTCCGGCTCCTCCAGGCGCATGGCACCGTTTACGACCCTTGGTCCAGCATCCTTGCTGAGTTTCCAGATGTCTTCCGACCCCTGTCCCTCCAAGCGCCAGTCGCTCACAACGTGACTCATCATATTGTGACGACTGGACCTCCCGTGTTTGCTCGCGCTCGTCGCCTCGCACCGGATCGCCTCGCTGTCGCCAAACAGGAATTTGAGCATATGCTTGAGCTTGGCTTCGTCCGCCCCTCCTCCAGTCCTTGGGCGTCGCCTCTCCACATGGTGCCCAAAAAGACCGGCGACTGGCGGCCGTGCGGCGATTACCGGGCCCTCAACAAGGCCACAGTCCCTGACCGCTACCCGATTCCCCACATCCAAGATTTTACATCGGCTCTACATGGCTGCACAATCTTCAGCAAAGTCGATCTTGTGAAGGCATATCATCAGATTCCTGTGGAACCGTCGGATATCCCGAAGACCGCCATTATTACACCTTTTAGCATGTTTGAATATCTGAGGATGCCTTTCGGTCTTCGCAACGCGGCCCAGACTTTTCAGCGTTTCGTTGACCAAGTCCTACGCGGCTTGACGTGCTGCTTTGCCTACCTTGACGACATTCTCGTCTTCAGCCCTACGGTAGAGGCCCACAAGCTCCACCTGCGTCAAGTGCTCGAAAGACACAGCCGCTTTGGTCTCGTGGTCAACGGACCGAAAAGCGAGTTCGGCGTTGCTGTGTTGGACTTTCTCGGCCATCGCGTCAACGCCCATGGCCTTCGCCCCTTGCCGGCCCGTGTCACCGCCATCAGTCAGTTTCCCCGGCCCACCACCACCCGACAACTGCGCGAATTTCTTGGCCTCGCCAACTATTATCGGCGCTTCATTCCTCGCTGCGCTGCAATACTGCAGCCTCTCCACGACCTTCTCTCGGGCCACGGCAAGCCGACCGCTCTTGTTGCTTGGACCAATGCCGCTGACCGCGCATTCAGCGGCATCAAAGCAGCCATTGCCGGAGCGACGCTGTTGGTTCATCCTAAATGTGACGCGCCCACGTCCGTCATGGTTGACGCATCGGACACTGCTGTCGGCGCGGTATTGCAACAGTTTGTTGCTGGTGTTTGGCAGCCAATTGCCTTCTTTTCCAAGAAGCTTGCGCCCCCTGAACGCCGCTACAGCACCTTCGGGCGAGAGCTGCTAGCAATATATTCAGCCGTGAAGCACTTCCGACATTTTCTCGAGGGACGCAGGTTTCATATCCTCACTGACCACAAACCTCTGACGTCCGCGCTAGCATCCAGCAGTACCTCCTACGCTCCTCGCGAAATCAGGCAGCTCGCCTACATTTCCGAATTTACCTGCGACATTCCTCACGTCAGCGGCAAGTCCAACATAGTTGCCGACGCTCTTTCTCGTGCTGAAGACAATGCGACGGACAATGGACGGCCAGTCATCGACTTCACGGCTATGGCTGCTGCTCAACGAGCCGATGCCGAGTTGCAATGGTTTCGCACGCGCGACACCTCTTTACTGTTGCAGGACGTATTGCTCCCTGACTGCGCCGTTCCCCTAGTTTGTGATACATCAACCGGTCGCCCTCGCCCCTACGTGCCTCCACCATACCGACGAACCGTCTTTGATGCCCTCCATTCTTTGGCCCATCCTGGCATTCGCGCAACACAGCGCCTTGTCACGGCTCGTTATGTCTGGCCTCGCATCAACGTCGACGTTCGCCGCTGGTCGCGCGCGTGCCTGAGCTGTCAGAAAAGCAAAGTGCATCGACACACTGCGACGCCGCTTGGCACGTTCCCGTCCCCGGACGCCCGCTTCAGCCATCTGCATGTCGACATTGTCGGTCCCCTTCCTACCTGCGGGACCCACCGCTACCTGTTAACGTGCATTGACAGGTTCACGAGATGGCCTGAAGCGATGCCCCTTCTGGACATAACGGTGGAGTCGATCGCAAGAGCACTAATCACACTGTGGATAAGCCGCTACGGTGTCCCTTGCACCATTACGACTGATCGTGGTCGTCAATTTGACTCCACCTTATTTGCTAACCTATCTCGGCTCCGCGGCGTCAATCACATCACGACGACCTCTTACCACCCGATTTCCAACGGTGTCATTGAGCGTTTTCAGCGGCAGCTGAAAGCTTCACTTATGGCGTCCGCTTTTCCTTCGCCATGGATTGAGCGCCTACCCTTCGTCCTGCTTGGTCTCCGCACTGCACTTCGCAGTGACGCTTCTACCTGTGCAGCAGAGCTAACGTTTGGCACTACTCTCCGTGTCCCTGGCGAATTCTTCGAGCCCTCACACCCACGCCTGCTGACGTCTCAGATTACGCCTACCGCCTAAGTAGCGCTATGAGCAGTGTAGTTCCGCCACGTTAACGCCAGTATTCCCGTCGTGTCCACGTCCCCTCCCACCTTCAGCGGTGCACTCACGTCTTTGTTCGCCACGACGCCGTACGCCCGCCCTTACGGCCACCGCACGATGGTCCGTACCAAGTGCTCCGGCGGGCTCCTAAGCACTTTCTCCTGCTCATCAACGGCCGGCAGGACACAATCTCAGTTGACCGCCTTAAACCTGCTCATCTTGACACCGACGTCATCGCTAACTGTGCCGCTGCATTCCCTCCCGACCGTGCCAGTCCTCGTCGCGTACGATTTGCGCCAAGCCTATCCGCTTTTCGCCATTCACACCTCGCTCATGGCTTCATCGCTAGAGGGGGGGCCCTGTAGCGTGCCATCGTGGTCCGGCAGCCGAAGACGACGACTGTCCCAGTACGCCTGCCAAGCACGCGCAGACTGGATTTTCATGGCTGCTTAACTGCAAGGCCGGCGCAGCGCTGTTCTATCCCAGCCTGGCTGAGCGCGTCCAGCCGAATATATTTGTGGAGACCTGACGATGACTGGTGCCCACGATTCGTCTCCACATATGCAATACAACGCTCACCTCTTCAGGTGTTATGGCGACTTCAGGACGTCGACGCGTCGGCGTTAGGGCCATACGAAGCGAACGTCGTTTTTGACCAGTCGGAACCTGAACTTGTGCTGAGCCACCTTTGCCACGTAGCTTTGTAGCCGCAAGCTTGCGCTGCGGGTTGGTAGTAGAGGGGGCGTTCGTGCAGCTCATGAGTGCACGCAGCTCGCTGCGTGGAATGTTCCTCCAGCATCGGTCACTTCATTTCGGAGTTCAGCGGCTCGCTTAGCGGCGTGGCGAGCTTTACGCGGCCGTGTTGAGTTCTCTGAAGCCATCGCAGGAGGTGCGAAATCTCCGTAGGGCGCACCGGTCCTCAAGGGGTGCCGCACGCAATCTTCTCTCTGATGTCTCCGCCTGCGTAGCTCTGCAGCTGGTCCCTGATGGTATGAAACTTGATGGGTCTTCCATCAAAGCGGGTGCGAGACTGAAATTTCTAACCTCTTTTTTTTCTTTGCAGCAACAAACTTCTTCCTCTTCTCTCAGTCTGAGATATCTGCGCGTAGAAAACGGAAATAAAAATTGTTTGTGACGGAAGCATATCGTTTAAAACCTTCCTGATCGCACATCGGCTACATTTTCTGCGTAATCTGAATGCCAGATCGCAAGCAATAACTATGAGCGCCTTGAATTCCCATCTGTGGGAAAGGAATATAACAAACCCATTGGCTCATCGCCGTAGGAATGGCTAGCACCGTTAAATAAATGTGTGACGTACGTCTTAGAAGACTAAGAAGGCCTATAATCCCCATCGAGCGGGCACTAAACGCTCCTCTCACAGTATAGGTGCGGACTGTTCACATTTTGCTCGAATCGCACAGACACGATTTATATTCCTTGCAAAATGCGTCTCGACACAGCACTACCTGTCCTATGAAACTGAAATAATTTATTTAACTTATTATTTGTTTATTAATTCATTTCTCTTAATTAACTTTGTTGTTAAATGGAACATGCCTCAAAACGCTTGTTACTGACACTGTAGTCTTAGCTCGTTTGCTAGCTTGCGCGAGGTTGAGGTCATGTATTAGCTGCTAAGAGAAAAATATCGTTTAGCTTGATCTTGAAGCTTTACGGCACATCTGTATATGTAGACACTCTAGGGGACACGATGAGGAAGCTAGACGCCTCACGCGTAAACGCCGAAATAGCGCGGGGTACAGCGACGCCGGCATCATCAAATGCCCAGGCGCTACCCCCCCCCCTTCCCCCCCCCTCTCCCGCTTCCCATGCAACCAGGAGGAGAGGCACGAAATTTCTCGATGCGTGCTTTTTTGTTTGCAATTATGCGCAACACAATAGCGTACATGAGTCACGACGTGGAATTTAGCTACGGCAGTTAAATAATTTATAACTGATTTTTTTTTCTTACGTTGTTTTCGGTTTCAGCAGTCGAACGATGGCTTTGACGTCATGGAAAACTTAAGGTCAGCGAGTCATGCAAAATCTGCGATATATTCGCTGTTTGTTTATTTTTTTGAGATCGCAACTCTTGGACTGGCTTAATAGTTGACATGTCTTGAAACGAAGAAAGCAGCGACCCTCTACTGCAGTTTTTGTATGCCTCACGTCACTGCAAATAGCCTGTTACGTCACAGCCGCCGGTCGGCTGCTGAAACCGAAAGACGCATGTAAGAAAAAAAAATTAAATTATTTTGTAGTCAACATTACACTAACTGGGAGACCTGATATTATGTCCTTTATTGATCAAACTGCACAGTGGGTGCATATCATATACGCTGAGAGCCCGATCGCACCAATGCTCTTGTACCTTCCGGCGTCTTGGTTTTCTGCCATTCCCACGAAATGAGACGAAGAGCGTTGACAGCGTCCACAAATGCTGGAGAAAAGCAGAAGCCCTCGACGGCCCTGAAAGTGGCCCCCAACTCAATGTCTGAACTTTAATTAGAAAGAATCCATGATGGTCGTCCTGAACAAGGCATGTGTCTTGGCAGGATGTGCGAAGCTTCCGCAATGAAGGCCCTAGCAAACGTGTGTTTACTAATGCTCTGATTTTTCTTTCGACAGGGCAAAGAACCGAGCCGAAACATAGGCACAGACGGTTATTTCCATACTTATTCAACTTACGAGTCGGTTACCAGGCGTTCTTAGTGAAAGCGATCCATCATATTTACTTCTTGAGCTTATTTTCATTGTCCGGCTGATGTCGACGACGAAGCGGCAATGGCACATGCTCGCGGTTCGCACTATGGGCCGGAGAGAGAGAGAAAGAGGAAAAAGAAACTATCTTTGGTGGGGGCCGTAGGGCCCCTAGTCGAGGTCTCCAGAGGCCGCAGATGTCACGCGAGCCCGGTTGATAAGCTTGAGCTGGTCTTCCAGGCGACTGCATTGTCCTATACTGGCGCCGTGTATCTTTGGTGCTGAGATTTTTGGCAAACTCTAATGTGATATAAGGTAGAAGATTTTTTGCATTCCGCGAATTGCCGATGTACCGGCTTGTCGAGCGTGCTCACGAGGTTCAGGCTGGACTGGGCTCGTCCTATATACATATACCACCGCATCATCTAGCGAAAGTATACTTGCCTATGCGAAGTTCGAGCCTAATTTAACAGGTAAACAAGCACAACGAGTACATTAAAGAGGAGCGCACCTTGCTCCCTCCTCCATCTCCACATCTCATCTCACAACAACCCCGAATTCTTCGTAATCCAAACCAACGTGCTCCTTACCTCGCACAGACCGTATTTATTCGGGTTCCGTAGAGGACCCAAACTGCCCATATTGTTCTCAACAGATCGCAGACACCGAGCATACATATGCTTTTAACATGCAACGCACTCCTTACCCTCTGCCCCGACACACACGCGCACACGCACACGCACACACAACCTGGAGCGCTTGGCCATACTCGGTGGAGCTGGATAAACAGCGGGCTCTAACCGAAAGGTGACCCGCCCTCTGGGGTCTTCATCTGGCTCCGAAATAAAGCTGTTTTGAGTGACTGACTGAGCCTCACTCGATTAATGAGAAAGACGGAGAGGCTGCTAGCTGTTCGTTCATGTAACGCTGCGCAGAGAACGGATCAACCTTATGTCTGCACATGGGCTTTGAGACACGCCGACGTGGAGGGCTCCGGATTAATTTTGAATACCTAGGCTTTCTTAAAGTGCACTGACATCGCGAGCCACGCTGACGTTTTTTCATTTCGGCTCCGTAAGCACTATGCCATCGGCGCTGCCGGGATCCTATCCCACATCCATGTTCGGAAGACAAACGCCATGGCCACCCTTCCAGCAAAGGCAGCGATGTTGCTGTTCATACTTAGCTGCTGCCGTTCATTTTTTCACACTCGGCTTTTTGCAACGTGAGTTATCCCGGAGCTTTTTGCGATTTTCGTAATTTTTTGTTCTGTATTGTTTTTATCCTTTCCGCCTTCCGACGATGTTGCGAGCCACTTATGGCAATTGTACAGGATTAGGTGGCTGGGCAGAGAACTGCTGTCAAGCCATCGTGTCGGCATTCGAAGCGTGTCGTTACAGCAGACCTTTCGGGTACTTCAAACGAGAGACGCCTGTGTGGCGCGCTTCTTCTTAGTCGGCGTGAATAGTGGCCGCAAAGCAGTTACTTTTGCCAGCGGGTCTGGCGACGGTGTTCTGCCCGTCGTTTTAGGATTCTATATCGGAGAAGGCGACAAAGTGTCGAGCCTCACAAGGGCGGCGATGCTGGCCCGGCCCAGCCTGGTCGTCTCAGCAGGGCAATACGTCGGAGCCCGTTTGACGGCGGCAGGGTGGCAGGTCTATTATCAGCAATTTGGTACTTGCGCGTGGGTAGCCAGAGAACGTGTGGCTGACTTCCAAGTGCGCGGCGTGAGATCGCGTGCGTAGTGTTGTGATTCGCGGCCAACGCAGAGGGCGAGGACGAGCATTGAAGGGGGACGGCTGGTGCCGGCTCTGGCTGTGAGCCGCGGTCTAGATTGCTGAACATTGTTTTCGAATGCTATAACTGCGGTGGCTGTAAGTAATCATAAACGACGAGATGACGGGCTTATAAAATCAGCGTGTAACTCTTCTCGATGTCCCTAGGAAGTTGTCAAGGTCCCAAGAATGCACGCGTTTCTATACAGACCGCACGACCGGTGAGGGGGAAGAACGTTTTTCGAAGAGTCTCGACCCGAAACAACACCGTCCCTCAGTTACAAGCACGGCTGAGCGAGGGCGAAGAACTGCATTTGAAGTCTACCTAGCGCACGCTATCTGCTGTGCGTAGCTATATTTCCAAACACCGTGGCAAGTCCGCGCACGTTAGTTTCATCCTTTTTGTCCAAGTATTTTAGCGCTGTGAAATCTACATTACAACCTCGACTTCACGACATGTGTTAGCCGGTCTTCGCTCAGTTCTCAAGGAGTCGACCGACTGACGAGCCAAGGCTTGCAGTAGATCATTAGAGCATTGTTCGGCTGTACATCACGATCTTCTTTTTGATTCACGGTGGTGTGCTAATAAACTATTTTGTTCCTTCTCCCGTTAAATAGCTAACAGGGATGCTACTGGCCAAGTAACGATAGGGGCATGACGGGATCGTTAGGGCATGTAAACGAAATAACGTTGGAATCACAGTGTCCCGAATGGAAGCAGAAGAGTATACTGCCTCCAGGAAGCCCTTTTACCCTTTTATTGGTCGTCTAAAAAAAAGCTAAAAAAACATAAAAGAAAGAGAGAGGATGCCTGGACCAGCAATGCTTTGTCAGGCTTAACGCCAATACAAAATAAATGAAAAGTAATTAAATGTTTCAAAGAAGAAAAACAAAATTAAGCGAGAAAGAGAGCATTAAAAACAACCCAAAAGAAAAGAAATAAAAGGCTCGTCAGAATAAAAGATAGTCGCAGGCAGATAGCCAAAGTACAGCGTGCAGTCCGCGGAATAAAAATAGTATAAAAACTAGAGAAAACCCAAGTCACTGCAAAGTCATGGTCACCGTAACAGTCGAAGAAAGCACTGAGCGCCCGCCACAAAATAAAAATCAGAAAAATAAAAACATAATCAAGACAAAAGAAAAAACCGAAGTCACAGTCACACAGTCAGGGACACAGACACAGTCACAGAGTCAAGACAAAGTCACAGTCACACAGTGAAGAACGCAGTCACGGTCAAAGTCACGCCACGACAAAGCCGCCTATGCTCAATAAAGGAGCACGGGGCGCTCCTCTCTGCAAAGCTTGGGGAAGAGAAATTAGAGGAAAGAGAGGAATCAGCGTGAATAATTTGGAATTGTACTACTTATGAGGTGAACCATTTGAAGGAGAAGAGCACAAGCAGCAGGGTATCGGAGAACGGAGGGGCAAACAGATGGTGTGATGTCCGATGAGCAAAGAGGTTTTAAACGAGAAACTAAAGGAGCAATAACGGAACAGTCCCGGAAGTAATGACTGATATCTTAATATAACAATCCACAGGAACCAATTGAAGACGGAGACAGGCCAAATCTTTTAAAACAGAACGGAAATCTACCATTCCCAGTAAGTAAAGTTATTAGAGGATTCCTGGGTAGACGAATAGGGGGAATATTAAATGTATCAGGGATCCAATTGAATAATTCAGTGGCACCATTATTCCCGCGCCAAAAAATGCTCCATAAATGAAGTGAAGAATGATGCAAACGGAAATGCACGCAACGACGTGAAAGGGCAGAAATATGTAAACTTCCAAACTGCCCGGCACTACCAGCAGCTTGCTCCGCTAACTCGTTACCGAAAATTCCGGAATGGCCCCGTATATGAAATAAAATAAATGGGGCTAAAGAAGACAAACGATAGGGGTCTTTCTTAATTTCAATAATAGTAGGATTGTAAGAAGTAACTGAAGACAGGGCAGAAAGCAGAGATACAGAATCAGTGTAAAAATGAACAGGCGTAGAGTGAGGGTTGTGAATAGCAAAAACAACAGCAGAATGAAAGGCTACAAGCTCAGCGGCATAGGCGCTAGAGGGTGCCAGGAAGCCATCGATCGCAGCATGTCATACAATGGAACAGTGAGAGAAAACAAAAAGTTTATTTCTGTATCACGTCAGACGGTCTTCGCACGAGGCCGGCCACCGGGAGCGGCAGGTGACGGCTTCGGCAGCCGCCTCACGTGTGAGCCCCAGTTGTTCCCCTCAGGTGGGGCTGCTCTTGGTCCGGCGGGGACCTGTGCAAGAACAAAGCGGTGGCATCACGACGTGTAAACACAGCCCCGGCGCAAAGTTGCGATCCTGCTTATCTTGAACTCGCGAATACTTCAGCTCCGGTATGACGCGTACTGCCGAGATTCCCGACCGTGGTGGCTGCTTCTAGAGAGAAGCGCGCAGTGCGAAATTACTCCTGTACATAGATCCTGGTGCGCGTCAACGGCCCCGAGGGAAACAAAACTAACCACAGACCTCCGCTCCGGCGTACCTCATAAGCGTAGCCCTGTGGAAGAACACGCCAGAAAATAATCTTGGACCCGTTAGAAAACCGGTCAGTCCCCTGCGGCACTGGGGATCGCACCCAGCACCTCCCGAATGCGAGACGGATGCTCTACCGCAAGGCCACCGCTGTACTAAGGAAGCTTCACTAAGGACGAACCCTATAATACGGTGATGTGAGCTATGCAGTAGACCATGTATAATCTCTGTATGGGCTCACTGTGGGCGCGTGGAAAGGAACTCTAGCGTGAGCGCGCTGTGGCCAGCCCCGCAGCTGCGTACGCCATTCTCCCAAGTGATGAAAGGAATGTTGTCCTCAAACATCCATTAAAAAAGCTTTTAAACTAGCTCAAGTAAAAAGAAGCATGAATAGAAATTACCTCTGCTGACAAAATATTATGCAACTTGGCTTGAAAGAGGCGCGTTAAAAACAAGAGTTACTCGTTCACCGCCACCACGTCCACTTTTCTAAACTGATTGTAGTAGGAAGGAGGGTTTCACCACTAGAACGCGATACGCCGTTCACTATACAACGGAAACCAAGACCTTTCAAGACACGATACCACCTTGAGCGAGAGCCCATGCATTAATTTCTTCACATGCCACTACTAAAATATGTCCTTGGCGCAACCTGGAGGAGGCCTCAATTGGGCTTCTAAGCAGCCACCACGCGATTGCTCGTTAAGGGGAAGGAGAATTCGCCATTATATGCTTGCGTCATGTGAATTTGTTAAAAGGGAATATAATGCGGAGACAAAACTTTCCGTGTTTTCTAATAAGCAGGGAACTGGCCTGCCCTGTGTGCTACCGTTCATAAAGACACATTCCCGCTCTCACCTGTCCACCCAACGTGGCCGCCTCCCGAGGATGCTCTCTGCATGGCCCAGGTTTGTTGCGAGCGGCAGCTCTCTCCATGCTTCCCAGTCGAAGCTCCTGCCTGAGAAGCTCGTTTTCTCGCAGCATCCGACGCATTCGTGCCTGAGCCTCCGGCTCCAAGAGTATGCACAGCACTTCTTCGGGATGTCGCCGCTGCAACTCCTGCTCTTCATGCCCCATCACCTGGCACGCCGGGACTTCATTGTTTCGCCAGAGGGCTTGGTGTGGACTTCGAAAGAGGGAATGCATGAGCACACTTCGGGGCTCTTCACAGCAGCTGTGCGGTGTTGGCCGTCTTAGTAACGAGAGCCGAGTCCATGCTGCTGTCCCATGACCAAGAAAGACCAAGACGGTTTATTGAACGGAGACAGCGTATATATACATGAAATGACGTCACAAGACAGAATCCAAGACAATCCACAAAACCGAATCAAGAACTGAAACAAATACAGAAAACACATGAATCACAATACAACATACTCCCTTTCTTTGGGGAAAATGATTCACAGATACATATAAAAATTCACACGCAAACAAGAAAACACACTCTCTCTCTTCCTTGGAAAACAATTCACAAATACATATAAAAATTGACACATAAGAAAGCACACATATTTCACTTATTCTCTTATTCCACTTATTCTCTTTTTACGCTTATTTTACTTATTCAATAACGCTTATTTTTCTTATTCCCCGGGGAAAAAGATTTTACAGCTACATTAAAAAATGACACAAGCAAGAGAACACACTCTGCACACAAGAAATGTACACACAAACAAAAAAAACAAGTCATTTTGTTACAAAGTTCTCGAGCCACAAAGATTTCCGCACAGTCCTCTTTGGCCGCTGAGCGCGCTCCGGAAGAGGACCTTCAGAGCTCAGGTCTGGAGAAAAGTCCCTTGAATTCCCTGAAGTAAATTCGATGTGATCACCTGGTTGCTTGAAGGAGTGGTGAGAGTTGTGGTTGTCACCACTCTGCACACCTGTAGGCACAGACCAGTGTTCAAAAGAATTTGGACTGTTATGTGAAGATTCATGATCACCACACACTAAAGCATCATCACACATTAAAGGATCATCACACATTGACGGATCACCAGACGCTGAAGGATCATCACACATTGAAGACACATCACAACATACGCACATCACAAAAGACTAGTCACTGCACAAGATGCCCCAGGATGTCACCTCTTTGGATACAAGGTAGGAGCAGCGCCGGGCCTGAGGCACTTCTCTGGAAAGAGGCGTGTGAGGGAACCCGATGCAAAGTGCAGCGAGCACACGAAGTTGTCTTCCTGCTCTGGCGGCATCCAGTCAAACAAGTCGTCGCGGCCAAGACACTGTCGCACAAAGTCAATCCACTTGTGGCTATTGGGCTCACGCTCGGGTAAAGGATGCGGCACAGTGTTGTGGGACCGCTGCAGGCCATACTCGATGCAGCATGGAGAAGTGGAGGCGCTGAATACTTTCGGTCTGTAGGAGACAAGGTCCGAGACGCGAAAGCTACCGTTTGGAGTCCGTGTGGACCCAATTGCTGGAGGACTGCTTCCAGTCCTACATCCGAAGCATCGGTAGTCACAACAGTGGGCAAATAGGGATCAAACATCAGTGCATGGAGAAATTCCTCTGTATGTGGCAGTGGGAACACATCAGGTACCACGGCCTCATTGACTTCACGCAAGTCAATACACAAGCGGATTTTTCCATTGAGTTTCTGGATAACCACGATTGGTGAAATCCATTCTGAAGCATTTACTCTTTCAATAATATCTTGCTTCTCTAACCGTTCGAGTTCTTCAGAGACTTTGGAGCGGATAGCAAGTGGTAACCGTCGTAGTATGGCAACTACAGGTTGCACATTCGGACGCACTTTCACTTCATGCTGGAGCCCTTTAGCTAGTCCCACTTCGCCTGAAGAGAGTTTCGGAAACTCTGTCGCTAATGCGGAGGGAATTTTTTCAACTGGATTCGCCACCGTCTGAAAACACTGCAAAGTTGTTCATACAATAAATAAATTCAGAGCACGAATGGCATCCAAGCCAATAAGTGTAGTACCTTCAGAGACAACATATAAAAGAATAGGAACAGTTCTGTCATGATACTTGACTGGTGCAGTGAAACATCCTAGCACAATAATAGAACGCTTGGAATAATCCACAAGTGTTGCACGAGGTGCTTCAAGTAGTTGAGCGGTTGAAAAATACCTTGAAAAAGTACTGTTATCAATAATGGAAACTGCAGACCCAGAATCAACTAAGAAAGACAAAGTGACGTCTGCCACTTGCAACTGAATATGAATGCCAGACCTCCGGTCCTTATCAATAACGTGAACATTGGTGGCCAAGGATTCTTCTGTATAATGTTCACTCTGAGTTCCTGTGACTTCAAGTCCGGTAGACATGGACGCTGTTTTTTCAAGTTCCGAGACATGACCATTTCTTGGTGATGATTGAACGCAAGAATGCATAAGATCAAGTTGTGACCCTTGGTTAAGACTTTGGTTTGTCCAGCGTTCGGCTGTGTGACTGCGGTATCAGCTGATCACGGAGCGGCGTTGCGGATTGTTCTTGCTGGCTTGTTTCTTCCTGTTCTTGCTGTATTTCCCGTACAGCTGAGCGCTGCCTACACATGGAAGCGAAGTGGCCATTTTTTCCGCAGAAGAAGCATGTCTTGCCTTTAGCTGGGCAATTAGACGCTGTGGCACTATGACGACTTGATCCGCAACGAAAACAAGACGACTGCCTTGAACGATGATTTTGCAGTTGAAAATGCCTGGTATTAGGCTGTCTCATAGGCTGTTGCGACATCGACGATGGTATATTATTTTGCGGAGGATAACTCGGACGCGGGTGCCGCGGACTGTATTGTCTATGTTGATATTCTGCAGCCTGCGACGCAGGAGGTTGCTGAGAAAAGCTCGGCGCTTGTGATGGAAAACTAGGACAGAATTGTCTGGGTGCCGGCCTTTGTGAGGACGCTGAGTGATTCGATGTTTCTTTCCTTATGGGCTGGACAGGGGCCAAGAATTCTTGCGCCTCGCGAGTCACCTGTTCGTACTGCAACGCAATGCTAGACGCTGCGGAGAGTGTAACTCGGGATCCTTCCAGCAAAAGTCGCTCTCTAACCCTTTGGGAAGAGACTCCTGTCACAAATCGGTCCCGGTAATTGTTGCCTGTTTTGAAATCTTCTCCGTTCCATCACTAAATTGGAAGGGGTACTAAATTCTTGTTGTTGTAAGGCAACAGTTGATTTGTAGACGTCTTGCGTCTCACTTTCAACGCGAGCGTCTGTCGGCGAGTGAGCTAGCGTCTCACTTGTAGATGCGACGCGAGCGTCTGTCGATGACTGGGCTAGCGTCTCACTTTGACATGCAGCGCGAGCAAAATAAATTCTCCTTCCCTCATCTCCTAGACTATAGAGGAGGAGGGCTTTTTTGAGCTCGGCGGTCGCTGCCGATCCACCTGATACAGTCAAGTAAAGTTCAAAAGTTTGTATCCATTGATTAAATGGAACTGGGGGACGACCCGGATGCTGAAGAAATAGGTCCGGTGCGCGAACGCCAGTGAAAGATGAAAAAGCCATTTTGACCTTGCAGACGCTGCCTAGCGTAGAAAACGGAAAACGTGGCAGTCAATCGATGAATATTTCCTCTCTTGAAACCGAACCAAGGTTTTCTTTGTTTCCCTCGACGACGAGGCTTGATTAAGCTTGACACAACATACTTCAGTCACGAAGACGAACGGTCACATTTGTGACTCAGCGCACGAACGCTCTTTGTTCCAATACTACGCTTGAAAACTTCTGAGGATGAATGAACTTCTGAAAATACGCAAACGTCTGACGTACGGTAGCTCACATGTGCTACGGCCAACATGAAAATTTCTTGTCTGCCTTCTTGAAATTCTTCACAGAATGAAAATGTTTGTTGACTCACGGACTTTTCACGATGACTTCGGCCCAGGACAGCGTTCCAGCAGGCTGTGGCTCATCAGGCGACGACCTCGCTGGCGACGACCACGCTAGTCGGCAAAGTTGAAGAAAACTGGAAGAAAACTTGCAATACCTCCGAAATACGACATTCTGTCGACGGCGCTTCTCCATACAGCTCACATAGCAGATAATGGCAGGACGATTACTTCAAAAGATGACGGATGCCATCGGATTACTGTAAGATACTGGGATTACATGCCCCTATTCCGTTAGGCCTATCCCATCCTCGATCGCCAATGTGGTGTTGGCCGTCTTAGTAACGAGAGCCGAGTCCGTGCTGCTGTCCCATGACCAAGAAAGACCAAGACGCTTTATTGTTGTTGTTGTTGTTGTAACTGAGAGAAGGATGAAAAGGAAATTGCACGGGCCTGCTACTGGCTCGAGCCAAGCCACCACCGCTGCCACGTGCAGATACAGGAGAGTTAAAAGATCAGAGGAAGGAGAGAGAGGAAAGGAAAGACGCGCGTCGCAGCAACAACTGCGTCCGCCGGAGCGGACGCTGCTCAAAAAACAGATAAGCGGCCGAAGCCGCGCTCGCCGAAGCGAGAACAGATACCCTCAAGACGCTTTATTGAACGGAGACAGCGTATATATACATGAAATGACGTCACAAGAAAGAATCCAAGACAATCCACAAAACCGAAACAAGAACTGAAACAAATACAGAAAACACATGAATCACAATACAACAAGCTGGACCCACCATGCTCGTTGGGGGAGGAAGACGGCTCTGCGTGGCTCATCCTAGCTGATCGCGATGTTATACTAATTTCTGGTTGCAGCTGTATCTCTGCAAGTGGTTGACGGGCCGGGGCCAAGTAGTTGTCTGCAGCGGACGCAGATGAACTCTGGGTGGACGGCCCGAGGTTGTTGTCCGGGCTTTCGTCTTAGACGTAAATGCTGAACTCGGGCACGCCGTACTCACGACAACCGCCAGACGTCAACGTGCTCTCAGGGAAAGGCGTTGCAGCGAGTAACTCGTCGAGTGGTGTTGACGTCCTGTACAGGTGACTGGGCCACTCAGTTACCGGCACTGTACCAGTCGCTTCACTGGTGCTGGTGGCTTCCTAGCCGTCGTACCAACCAAGTGAGCCACGGGACAATTGGTAGCAGTCTTGTGCGGAACCTGGCCGTCCTTCGTCCTGTGGTTCACTGTATTTGTTCCCTTGTCCTGAAAACTAAATCTTCTCCCCCGCGCTGTTCTCAGCAGCGTCGTCCCTGTTGGTCGTTGCCTTCGCCGACGCTTCAGCGGCTGTTAAATGTTCTGGTTTTTTCTGCTTCAACGCATGACTTTGGGAGCTTAGGTCTTCCTCAGCCAAATTCACCGAGGTCTTCCGCTGAGCCATGTTTGCTTCGTTGGTAGTCTCGTCAGTCTTTTTGGGCTTTTGAAGCTCCGCACTATATGCAATACAACGCTCACCTCTTCAGGTGTTATGGCGACTTCAGGACGTCGACGCGTCGACGTTAGGGCCACCCGAAGCGAACGTCATTTTTAGTCGGAACCTTAACTCGTGCTGAGCCACCTTTGCAACGTAGCTTTGTAGCCGCAAGCTTGCGCTGCGGGTTGGTAGTAGAGGGGGCGTTCGTGCAGCTCATGAGTGCACGCAGCTCGCTGCGTAGAATGTTCCTCAAACAGCATCGGTCACTTCCTTTCGGAGGTTCAGCGGCTCGCTTAGCGGCGTGGCGAGATTTACGCGGCCGTGTTGAGTTCTCTGAAGCCATCGCAGGAGGTGCTTAATCTCCGTAGGCCGCACCGGTCCTCAAGGGGTGCCACACGCAATCTTCCTTCGCTCGCTCTCTGATGTCTTCGCCTGCGTAGCTCTGCAGCTGCTCCCTGATGGAATGAAACTTGATGGGTCGTCCATCAAAGCGCGTGCGAGACTGAAATTTCTAACCTCTTTTTTTCTTTGCAGTAACCAACTTCTTCCTCTTCTCTCAGTCGGAGATTTCATGCTCATAGAAGACGGAAATGAAAATTGTTTGTGACGGAAGCATATCATTTAAAACCTTCCTGATCGGACATCGGCTACATTTTTTTGCGTAATCTGAATGCCAGATCGCAACCAATAACTATGTGCGCCTTGGATTCCCATTTGTGTGAAAGCAATATAGCAAACCCAGTGGCTCATCGCCGCAGGAATGGCTATCACCTTTAAATAAATGTGTGACGTACGTCTTAGAAGACTAAGAAGGCCTATAATCCCCATCGAGCGCCCACTAAACCTTCCTCTCATAGTATAGGTCCGGACGGCTGACATTTTCTTCGAAGCGCACAGACACGATTTATATTCCTTGCAAAATGCCTCTCGACACAGCACTACCTGTCCTATGAAGCTTAAATAATTTATTTAACTTATTATTTATTTATTAATTCATTTATCTTATTTAACTTTGTATCTAAATGGAACATGCCTCAAAACCCTTGTTACTGACAATGAAGTCTTAGCTGGTTTCCTAGCGTGCGCGAGGTTGAGGTCATGTAATAGCTCCTAAGAGAGAAATATCGTATAACTTGATCTTGAAGCTTTGCGCCACATCTGTATTTTTAGACACTCTAGAAGACACGAGGAGGAAGCTAGACGCCTCGCGCCTACACGACGAAAGAGCGCGGGTTACACCTACGCCGGCATCATCAAACGCCCAGGCGCTACCCCGCCCCCCCCCCCCCCACTTCCCATGCAACCAGGAGGAGAGGCACGAAATTTTTGGATGCGTGCTTTTTTGTTTGCAATTATGCGCAACACATTAACCTACATGAGTCACGACGTGGAATTTACCTACGTCAGTTAAATAATTTAAAACTGATTTTTTTTCTTACGTTGTTTCGGTTCCAGCAGTCGAATGATGGCCGTGACGTCATGGAAAACTTAAGGTCAGCGAGTCATGCAAAATCTGCGATATATTCGCTGTTTGTTTATTTTTTTGAGATCGCAACTCTTGGACTGGCTTAATAGTTGGAATGCATTGAAACGATGAAAGCAGCGACCCTATACTGCAGTTTTTGTATGCCTCACGTCACTTCAAATAATCTGTTACGTAAGAGCTATCATTCGGCTGTTGAAACCGAAAGAAGCATGTAAGAAAAAAATTTAATTATTTTGTAGTCAACATTACACTAACTGGGAGACCTGATATTATATCCCACATTGATCAAACTGCACAGTGGGTGCATATCATATACGCTGAGAGCCCGATCACACCAATGCTCTCGTTCCTTCCGGCGTCTTTGTTTTCTGCCATTCCCACGAAATGATACGAAGAGCGTTGACAGTGTCCACAAATGCTGGAGAAAGCAGAAGCCCTCGATGACCCTGAAAGTGGCCTCCATCAACTCATTGTCTGAACTTTCATTTGAAAGAATCCATGGTGGTCGTCATGCACAAGGCGTGTGTCTTGGCAGGAGGTGCGAGGCTTCCGCAATGAAGGCCCAAGCAAACGTGTGTTGAGTAATGCTCTGATTTTTCTTTCGACAGGGCAAAGAACAGAGCCGAAACATGGACATAGACGGTTATTTTCATACTTATTCATCTTACGAGTCTCTTACCAAGTGTTCTTAGTGAAAGCGATCCATCATATTTAGTTCGTCAGATTATTTTCAATGTCCGGCCGATGACGACGACTAAGCGGCTCTGGCACCAGCTCAAGGCTCGCACTAGTTATGAGCTGGAGAAAGAGTTAAACAGAAAAAAAAGCTATCTTTGGTGGGGGCCGTAGAGCTCCTAGTCCATGTCTCCAGAGGCCTCAGCTGTCAAGTGAGCCCGGTTGATAAGCTTGAGCTGGTCTTCCAGGCTTCTGCAGCGTCCTATAATGGGGCTGTTTATCTTTGGTGCTGGCTGGGTTTGTTGGCAAACTCTGATGTTATATAAGGTATGTAATAAAGAGAGTTGGGGTTTGCTGCCCCAGCGGCTAGCGCCGAGGAAGGAGACGAAGAAGATAGAAGACGAAGCTGACGAAGCTCGGGAGCGCGCTTGCGAACGCTGGCCTGCTGAGCAGCACCGCTTGAACAAAGACCGGCCGTTCACACTAATTGTGCGAGTCGTCTCATTACACTTGGTGGAGGTGCTGTCTGCTCTTTCCTTGCTACGCCACGATGCCCAGACTACCAGGCTCTACCACGACGACCGAATCCTCGGCCCAGCCCGTTCCCAGCGCTGTCGTCTGTTCCGGTGCCGTCCGTCAGCGCGACCCTAGGCTCTTCAGCGGCACGGACGATACCGACGTAGAAGATTGGTTGGCTTCCTAGGAACGCGTGAGTGCTTACACAAGTGGGATGACGTAGTTAAGCTCACGAACGTCATCTTCTACTTGACCGATGTTGCCAACTTGTGGTTCCGCAACCACGAAGCGGATTTTACTACCTGGGCGGCTCTAAAAGTTAATTAAAAGACTAGCGCAAAAAACTAGGACAAAGACAGAGAAGGAGACAGGACGAGCGCTAAAACCAACTAGCCCAGCTTTCCGCCTTGATCGGCTCTAAAAACCAGCCTGACTGACGTCTTTGGCCGCCCCGCTGTCCGAAAACTTCGTGCCGAACAACGTTTGCGCAGTCGTGCTCAGCAGAACGGCGAGAATTTCACCAGCTACATCGAGGACGTAGTTGACTTGTGTAAGGAGGACGTAGTTGACTTGACTTGTGTGTCACACTGGCAGCGGCAGCGGCACGGGAAAGGCACCATCTTAAGAAGTTTTCTCTGCAATTGCAGATATGAAGTTTTGACATCGACTACAACCGTCTGCGTGCACGTGTGCTGGTTGCTGCGGAAGATAACGTCATCCAGGACTGCATCGCTACCGGCCAGCGGACACGCCCACCCATCGGACGAGGCTATAAAGAAAGCCCAGAAACCTGCGGCTGTCACACTGGCAGCGGCAGCGGCACGGGAAAGGCACCATCTTAAGGAGTTTTCTCTGCAATTGCAGGTTAGTTGCTGCTCTGTTAATATATTTTCCCGCTGTCTTCTTTTACTGCTGCTGCTGCTGCTGCCAGAAGGGTCGCTATGCCCCTTGATGAACAGTGTGGGTCATGTGATATGCAACTCGAGGAACTTGATTCCAAAATCGACTGTAGTGACTGTAGATCTGTCTATCACACGGGAAAATGTGCAGGAATTTCAGATGCTACTATCAAGTCAAAAGGGGAGCAGTATCACAGTGCCTGGCGTTGCTCAAATTGCAGGCGTTCGAAAGGTCGTGGTCCACAACTCGATAGATCCAGCATTGATACGGATGACCAAGATGTTCGTGCACTGCTGAAATCAATCAATGAAAAGCTGGAGTACCTTTTACCGCTAAAAGAAACATTTGACAGCGTCGAAGACACAGTTCAGTACATGAGTGACCAGTACGATGAGCTTCTAACTCGGATAGAAAAGAACGAACGTGAAGTCAAGGAACTGAAACACAGGGTAGATAAGATTGAGAAGCAAGACGATGAAATAACGCAGCTGAAAAACGAAATGGACTGTTTGGAATGGAGAAGCCGAAAGCTCAACCTTGAATTCCATGGAATTAAAGCAATGAAGGATGAAAACCTGGTTGATGAGATAAATAAGCTGGCAACTCTAAACAACCTGCCACAGCTTCAGGAAAGTGACATAGTGTCCACTCATCGCCTGCCCTCAAAGCAAGATAAGATACCTGGCATTATCTGTCGTTTCGCCAAACAATCAGTAAGAGACAAATGGTGGCAAAACAGGAAAACACTGTGCCAAGGAAATGACAGCATTTTTGTGTTAGAAAACCTGACAAAAAGGACACGTACTCTGCTTACCGAAACAAAGCTCTGGGCCAAGACAAATAACTACAAATACGTATGGCACAACAACAACAAGGTCTTGGTCCGGAAAGCTGATGGGCAAAACGCGGTGGTCATTTCCTGGTCTAGTGACCGCGACAAACTTAAGCAACAGATCAGCTGAACACTAAGAACACTATGGCACCTACTCACTCGTATGTATTGCCACACACTTTCAACCATCACTTAGGTACAGCGTTTTCGAAGGCTTTCAGATGTTTTCACTTAAACATACGTTCTTTTACTCGCAAGGAACATGACTTCCAACTCTTTTTTGAGCAAACAAAGCAATCCTTTGACGTCATTATGCTGACAGATACTTGGTGTGTTGACGATGTGAACATCTTTCGGCTTCCATTGTACAATACTTTCTACCTGAATCGATCAACAGGTCGTGGTGGCGGAATATGCACCTTGGTTAAAAAGCCGTCTGCATGTGAAATATTGAACCAGTTTTCAGTAATAACTCATGACTATGAATTTTTATCAGTGATACAAAACAATACTGTTTTCGCTGTTTGCTATCGCCCGCCGAATGGTTCCGTTACATGGTTCCGTATGTATTGCCGTATTGCCGTATACATCATTTTTGGAGTTCTTAGAAACTTTTCTCGTCTTTATAAATGAAAACAATTTCAATTTAATTTATGGCGGAGACATTAACATTAACATGATGAAGAATGATTCACCAAAATTTAGCTCTCTTGGAGCTGAACGCGTGTTGGAATACTATCAGTCTTCCTACCAGAGTGACCGAGAATTCGTCATCTTTAATTGACGTATTTATTATGAATTTAAGTTCTGAAGTCATTAATGCTGGCGTCTTCGCGTCGGATCTCAGTGATCACTTGTCGATATATTTATGTTTCAAGGGTCACGTACGAAACAAGGAAACAAAGACAAACCATTTCATTCAACTAATAACAGATCAGACTCTTTCTATTTTTCGTGAGAAGATAGCTCAGACATGTTGGGATACTGTATACGATCTTAAAGACGCAAATTTGGCTTACGAGGCTTTTTTCAGCCTATTGAAAGAAAGTTATGACATTAGCTTTCCTTCTAAGTGCATTAAACAAAAAAAGAAAATACGTAAACCATGGATTAGTGCAGAGCTATCTGCCAGAATACGGAGAAAGAATGCATTATACAGTGAATTTATAAAGGCAAGAGACCCCGAATATTTCAGGCTTTTAAAAAAATTAGGAATCGTTTAGACAAAGATATAAAAAAGGCCAGGCGAGATTACTATACACTTTCCTTTAATTCACTGGTTCCACGTACGGCCACAATGTGGAAAAAACTGAACTCTTTGTTGAATTGCAATATTCCTGAGGAAAGGATACAGAGCTTAAAAATAAATGGTCTTGAGTTAGAGGGAAAAGCACTTGCTGACGCTTTTAACGAACACTTTGTTAAAATTGGAAGTAACAACGTACCAGACAATGATCTTGATGGTATTCCATACAACTCTAGCTCTATATTTTTGTATCCAGTAAATGAGGGAGAGATAATTAGCACAATTCATAGTCTAAATAATAGTACCGCTAAAGATATTGATGGTATCCAAATAAAACCCATCAAATATGTTGCTGACCTTCTCTCTCCTTGTCTTACATATATCTTTAATATCTGTATAAGCGAAGGCACGTTTCCTCGAACGATGCAGATAGCGCGAGTCGCTGCGCTCTTTAAAAAAGGCGATAAAAACGACTTAGGAAACTATCGACCGTTATCAATCCTTCCCGTCTTTTCAAAAGTCTTCGAAAAAGTTATTTTAAAGCGACTATCCGAATTTGAGCAGAAACATTGCCTGCTGACTGATTGCCAGTATGGCTTCCGTAAGGGTTTAGGCACACAACTCGCATTGCTACAACAAAAAGAACACATACTAAATCAGTTTGAAGAAGGAAGACTTGTATTAGGAATTTTTATTGACCTGTCAAAAGCATTTGACTCCATTAGTCATCAACTTTTAATTAAGAAACTCCAACACTATGGCTTTCGTGGTAAAGCCGCATCTCTTATATGCTCCTACTTGGAATTTCGTAGACAAATAGTCGTCATAAACAACCACAGTTCTAACCCATTATCTATTTCAGCAGGCGTCCCACAAGGCAGTATATTAGGACCTTTTTTATTTAATATGTACGTGAATGATATTGTGAATATTGACGCAACCGTGAAATTTATCATGTACGCGGATGATACCAGCATATTATTAACCGGTAAAACTAGTGACGACCTTGTTGATGCTGCTAATTTAACATTAATAAAACTAGACGAATGGACGCGTAAAAACAGCCTGACGATTAATGCAAACAAAACAAAAGCCGTATTCTTTCGAAGTAAAAACAAAAACCTAACAATACAAAAGTCTATCTACTTAAATGCCACTCCTCTCGAAATAACTTCCAGTATTAAGACATTAGGTGTTATCTTTCAGCAGAATATGTCATGGGATGTCCACGTGGACAGCATGCTTATTAAGCTGGCACAGGTAATTGGGCTAGTATACCGCAATCGCAATTTACTACCACCAAAAATCTTACTGTTAATTTATAATACCTTATTCTCCTCCCGACTCAATTATTGTCACTTAGTTTGGTCTACGACAACTTACGGAAATTTGCAGAAGCTTCACAAGTTGCAGAAAAGGTTTGTAAGAGTAATAGAAAATCTGCCGTTTTATTCACATACGTATCATCTATTTCCTAAATACAACATAATTCCTGTTACCAAGCTGTTTGATTATATCCTTTGCAAGACAAGAATGAAAACGCCAGCAACAGTTCATTCCTACATCGTCTAGCCAGGTTACAACAAAACGCTACTACACGCCAGACACGTTACACGGAGCTCTGGAAAGTAAGGACGTTTCGCACAACATACGGCCTACAAACACTACAGAATAAACTACCCCGGTTACTAAATGATTTAAATCATAAACATATCCAACTTGAAAAGGTGACGTTCAAAACACTCCGCCGGTATTTCAACATGTACTAGGACACTTCGCTTGCCATTCCTGTTTACTCTGTCACGTTGTTGTTTACCATGACTGTACCGCTTGTCTGTATTCACTTTGATTTGAATTTTATTTGAAGCAAAAATGTGCTTAATTTATCTGTTACTTTCGCTAAACTCATTGCCCTCGCACATGAATGTTCCATTGCTTTTGTAAGTGCTTTCTAGCTTCATTCTAACACATTTTCTGTATAATTTTATGTAGTTCTTATGAGTAATTGTAATTGGAGATGTTTTCATATTTTGTTCTATTTTCTTTTTGGATGAGACATGCCGTTTCATTGCGCCTATGATGCTGTCAAGTGTATAGGGGGGCCTCCGGCTTTGTCAAGCTGTCGCTTGTGACAGCTTTTACTGCGGGTCTCCCGCGCCATGTATTCATTTGGCGCAAATAAAACCATTATTATTATATTATTATTATTATTATTAAGCGGCTCAATCCATCTATGAGCGAAACTGACAAAATACGACACATTCTGAAAGGCATTGAGGACGACGCATTTCAAATGCTGTTGTCAAAAGATCCTCAAACAGTCTCCGACGTAGTCTCTTTGTGCCAAAGCTACGACGAGCTCCGCAAACAGCGTCATGTCACCCGACGTGCCATTTGCCCGGACGACAGTCTTTCCAGCTTGGCGGTAGGCGGTCCTGCCCACGATCAGCCGACACTTCTTCAGCACATCAAGCAGTTTGTGCGGGAGGAGGTCGCTCGTCAATTATCGATAGTTACCTGCCAATCCACCCCAACGCCACCGCTGTCGCCATCTATTCAGCGTGTCATCCAGGAGCAGATAACTGAGGTCCTGCCGCCCACTAATCCACCCCCTCTGGTCACTGCACCGCTGACATATGCAGAAGCAGTCGCCCGGCCACGCCCTCAGCCGGTTGTGCCTGCTTATTCGCCACCTCTCACCGTGTACCCTCAGCGGCAGGTCGCCCCTGCACTGCCACTCACTCACCATCCTCTGCCTCGTACCGGTCCCCGCCCTATGAATCCGTGGCGTACCCAAGATAACCGCCCGATATGCTATGCTTGCGGTCTCGCTGGTCATGTAGCCCGCTGGTGCCGCACGCGCGGATCCGGTTCTCACGACTACGGGCGCCCGCCGACGTACGACGTTCCGTTGCCTTCCGTACCTGTCTCCTCTGCTCAGCCTCCTCAGAATCCCCCCCGTCTAGCTCCGACTCCTACAACCGCAGCCATCGGTCGCCGTCTCCTCGACGCCGTTCGCTCTCTCCTATGCGCCGCCGGTCACCACCCCTCCAAGCGGAAAACTAGGCGCGGCAGTTCCGGAGGCAAGAACTGCGCCGTCAACGACTGTCTCAAGCCCTATCACCGCTCCTACGAATGTTATTGAAGTGATCGTTGAAGGTGTTACTGTTGACGCGCTCATTGACACTGGTGCTGCCGTATCCATCATTAGTCGCAACTTGTGCCGCAGATTAAAAATGTGATGACGCCGCTTTCGGACCTTTCGCTTCGCACCGCCAGCGCTGACCCCATTCGCCCTCTGGCAGCGTGCACTGCCCGCCTCGTCATCCATGGCCTCTCCTACACCATTGAGTTCTTCGTTCTCACCCGCTCCTCTCATGATATCATCCTCGGGTGGGACTTTCTGTCCGCGCATCACGCCATCATTGACTGTGCACGTGCTGAAATTAATTTGTCGCCGCTGTGTGATGCTCTTCTGGACGCCTCCCCTGTTACCGCCACGCCTATTCTCGCCGCTGACGACGTCGACGTGCCAGCTTTCTCATCTGTTCTCGTGCCGCTGACTTGTGCTGCCCTCTCTGACGCTACTGTCCTTTATTCACCCTGTCCTCTTTGTGCGCACCGAAAATCTGTCATGCTCCCTCATGCCGTGCTCACACTTTCTGGTGGTTGTGGTGCCCTGTACGTCGCGAACCCGTTGCCTTTCCCCACCACTTTACTTCGGGGAGAATCGCTTGGCACAGTTGATTTAATCGATCTCGACGACGCTTCTCCTGTCCTTGATCACCCTGACGCCCATGACATCAACGCCCTCACTCCTCCCGCCGACATCGCCGACCCGTCCTCCTCGGATATGTTCTCCCATTCTGTCGATGCCGCTCTACCACCTCACCACCGCGCCCAGCTCATCGCTTTGCTGCAGCGCTTCCGCGCATCCTTCGACTCCCCTCAAGCACCGTTGGGTCGTGCAGCAGCCGTTCGCCACCATATCGACAGTGGCATCCATGGACCCTTGCACCAACGCCCCTACCGCGTCTCCTCCGCCGAGCGCCGCATCATTGATGAACAGGTGAACGACATGCTACACCGCGGCGTGATCCAGCCCTCTCACAGGCCATGGGCTTCTCCGGTCGTGCTCGTGAAGAAAAAGGACGGCTCCATTAGATTCTGCGTAGACTACCGCCGGCTAAGCAAAACTACTCGGAAGGACGTCTACCCGCTCCCTCGTATAGATGACGCGCTGGATTGCCTGCAGGGAGCGGAGTACTTTTCTTCGTTGGATCTGCGCTCTGGCTACTGGCAGGTGCCGATGGCCGAAGTCGATCGCCTGAAAACAGCTTTCATCACACCTGATGGGCTGTATGAATTTAATGTGGTGCCCTTCGGTCTCTGCAACGCGCCTGCCACTTTTGAGCGTATGATGGACAACATCCTCCGTGGGCTTAAATGGCAGACCTGCCTCTGCTACTTGGACGGCGTTGTCATCTTCTCCCAGAATTTTCCTTCTCATCTTCTTCGCCTCGAGAGTGTTCTTCGCTGCCTCAGTGACGCTGGCCTGCAACTAAACTTGAAAAAGTGTCGCTTCGGCGCTCGACAGCTGACTATCCTAGGCCACGTCGTGTCCAAGGATGGTATACTCCCGGACCCTGCCAAGCTCCGCGCAGTTGCTGATTTCCCGAAGCCCACATCCCTGAAAGAACTCAGAAGCTTTCTTGGCCTTTGCTCCTACTTTCGCCGGTTCATCAAGAATTTTTCTGCCGTTATCGCCCCGCTGACGCAACTTCTCGCTGGTAGCCACGACTTGTAGGCTTGGTCCCCTGCATGCGACGAAGCTTTTGCGACGCTGCGCCAGCTCCTCACCTCTCCTCCGATCTTGCGCCATTTCGACCCTTCCGCGCCTACAGAACTGCACACAGACGCCAGCGGCATTGGTCTCGGTGCCGTTCTAGCTCAGCGGAAACCGGGTTTCAATGAGTACGTTGTTGCTTACGCCAGCCGTGCGCTCACGAAAGCGGAGACTAATTATTCCGTCACAGAAAAAGAATGTTTGTCGATTATTTGGGCGATCACAAAATTTCGTCCTTACTTATATGGGCGCCCGTTCGATGTCATTACCGATCACCATGCCCTTTGTTGGCTGTCGTCACTCAAAGATCCATCTGGCCGTCTCGCTCGTTGGGCTCAGCGTTTACAAGATTACGATATTCGGGTCATTTATCGTTCCGGTCGTAAACACTCCGACGCCGACGCTCTCTCGCGCTCCCCTGTGACCTCTGAGCCTGACCCACCATCTATTTCCGGCCTCACGCCTTCTCTTGACTCTATTGATATGGCTTCTGAGCAGCGCAAGGATCCTTGGATTACTTCTCTTCTGGATTTCCTAGCCAACCGCTCAGCGCGCCTCCCTTCTAGAGCGCTCCGTCCTCAAGCCCATCACTTTGTCGTGCGTGACCAGCTGCTGTACCGTCGGAACTACCTCCCCGATGGTCGCCAATGGCTGCTCGTTATTCCAAGGCATCTCCGCTCCGCCATTTGTGCCAGTTATCATGATGACCCGCAATGCGGTCATGCCGGTCTGCTAAAAACTTTTACCCGCCTACGCCTTCGGTATTATTGGCGGGGCATGTGCCGTTTTGTCCGCCAGTACACACGCTCTTGCCTGGAATGTCAGCGTCGCAAGAACCCACCACCGCACTCACCTGCTCCTCTGCAACCTTTACTGTGTCCCGTCCGGCCATTTGACCGTGTTGGAATTGACCTTTATGGCCCTCTTCCCTTCACTGCCGCCGGCCACCGCTGGATCATCGTTGCCATTAATCATCTCACGCGCTATGCGGAAACTGCACCGTTAACAGCTGCGACCGCCTCTGAAGTAGCCGGTTTCATACTTCAGAACATCATTCTTCGTCACGGTGCGCCTAAGGAATTGCTCAGCGATCGGGGTCACGTCTTCTTGTCCGGCGTCGTGGAAGCCCTCCTTCGGGAGTGTCATATCGTTCACCGCACGACGTCTTGGTACCATCCGCAGACCAACGGCATGACCGAGCGCTTTAACCGGACCCTCGGCGATATGATGGCCAAGTACATTTCTGCTGATCACTCAGACTGGGACCGCGTTCTGCCTTTCGTTACCTACGCTTCCAATTCTGCAACGCAAGCCACTACTGGTTTTTCCCCGTATTTTCTTCTCTATGGCAGCGAGCCTTCCTCCATCATGGAAACCATACTCCCTTATTGCCCCGATTCGTCCAAATTGACCACCGTCTCTCAAGCCGCTGCGTACGCCGAAGAATGCCGTCAACTGGCCCGTTCCTTTACTTCTCACGACCAGCACCGTCAGAGAAGCGCCCGCGCCGCTTCCCCCGGTCTGCCGCCATCTTATGTTCCTCAATCCTTGGTTTGGCTTTGGGTGCCCTCCTCCTGCTCGGGCAGTCTACAAAACTGCTTAGCAAATACCAAGGCCCCTATCGCGTTGTTCAGCAGACATCCCCAGTTAACTACCTGATCAAACCCCTCACGCCTTCGTCTGGCAATCGCCGCCGCGGCCGTGAAATTGTGCACCAAGACCGCCTGAAGCCCTACTACGACCCAGCTATCGTCTCGAGTCCTTAGGCCACCAGGATGGCGCCTTTTCACTCTGGGGGTATTGTAATAAAGAGAGTTGGGGTTTGCTGCCCCAGCGGCTAGCGCCGACGAAGGAGACGAAGAAGATAGAAGACGAAGCTGACGAAGCACGGGAGCGCGCTTGCGAACGCTGGCCTGCTGAGCAGCACCGCTTGAACAAAGACCGGCCGTTCACACTAATTGTGCGAGTCGTCTCATTACAGGTAGAAGATTTTTTGCATTCCGCGAATTGCCGATGTACCGGCATGTCGAGCGTGCTCACGAGGTTCAGCATGGACTGGGCTCGTCCTATATACATATACCACCGCATCATCTAGCGAAAGTATACTTGCCTATGCGAAGTTCGAGCCTAATTTAACAGGTAAACAAGCACAACGAGTACATTAAAGAGGAGCGCACCTTGCTTCCTCCTCCATATCCACATTTCATCTCACAACAACCCCGAATTCGTCGTAATCCAAACCAACGTGCTCTTTACGCCGCACAGACTGTATTTATTCCGCTTCCGCAGAGGACCCAAATTGCCCATAGTGTTCTCATCAGATTGCAGACCCCAAGCATACGTATGCTTTTCACATGCAACGCTCTCCTTACCCTCTGCCCCGACACACACGCGCACACGCACACGCACACACAACCTGGAGCGCTTGGCGAAACTCTGTGGAGCTGGATAAACAGCGGGCTTTAGCAGAAAGGTGACCCACACTCTGGGGTCTTCATCTGGCTCCGAAATAAAGCTGTTTTGAGTGACTGACTGAGCCTCACTCGATTAATGAGAAAGACGGAGAGGCTGCTAGCTGTTCGTTCATGTAACGCTGCGCAGAGAACGGATCAACCTTATGTCTGCACATGGGCTTTGAGACACGCCGCCGTGGAGGGCTCCGGATTAATTTTGAATACCTAGGTTTTCTTAAAGTGGGCTACCATCGCGAGCCACGCTGAAGTTTATCCATTTCGGCTTCATAAGCACAATGTCATCGGCTCTGCCGGGATCCTATCCCACATCCATGTTCGGAAGACAAACGCCATGGCCACCCTTCCAAGAAAGGCAGAGATGTTGCTGTTCATACTTAGCTGCTGCCTTTCATTTTTTCACACTCGGCTTTTTGTAACGTGAGTTAGCCCGGAGCTTTTTGCGATTTTCGTAATTTTTTGTTCTGTATTGGTTCATCCTTTCCGCCTTCCGACGACGTTGCGAGCCACTTCTGGCAATTGTACAGGATTACGCGGCTGGGCAGAGAACTGCTGTCAAGCCATCGTGTCGGCATTCGAAGAGTGTCGTTACAGCAGACCTTTCGGGTACTTCAAACGAGAGGCGCCTATGTGGCACGCTCCTTCTTAGTCGGCGTGAATAGTGGCCGCAAAGCAGTTAATTTTGCCAGCGGGTCTGGCGACGGTGTTCAGCCCGTCGTTTTAGGATTCTATATCGGAGAAGGCGACAAAGTGTCGAGCCTCACAAGGGCGGCGGCGCTAGCCCGGGCCAGACTGGTCGTCGCAGCAGGGCAATGCTCGGAGCGCGTTTGACGGCGGCAGGGTGGCAGGACTATTATCAGCAATTTGGTAATCCCGCGTGGGTATCCGGAGAACGTGTGGCTGACTTCCAAGTACGCGGTGTGAGATGGCGTGCGTAGTGTTGTGATTCGCGGCCGACGCAGAGAGCGAGGACGAGCTCTGAAGGGGGACGGCTGGTGCCGGCCCTGGGTGCGAGCCGCGGTCTAGATTACTGAACATTGTTTTCGAATGCTATAACTGCGTTGGCTGTAAGTAATCATAAATGACGAGATGACGGGCTTATAAAATCAGCGTGTAACTCTTCTCGATGTCCCTAGGAGGTTTTCAAGGTGCCCAGAATGCACGCGTTTGTATACAGACCGCACGACTGGTGAGGTTGAAGAACGTTTTTCGAAGAGTCTCAGCCGGAAACAACGCCGTCCCTCAGTTACAAGCACGGCAGAGCGAGGGCAAAGAACTGCATTCGATGTCTACCTAGCGCACGCTATCTGCTGTGCGGAAGTATATTTCCAAACACAGTGGGAAGGCCGCGCACGTTTGTTTCATCCTTTTTGTCCAAGTATTTTAGCGCTGTGTAATCTACATTACAACCTCGCCATCACGACATGTGTTAGCCGGTCTTCGCTAAGTTCTCAAGGAGTCGACCGACTGACGAGCCAAGGCTTGCAGTAGATCATTACAGCATTGATGATGATGATGATGATGTCCTCAGGCTGATTGGCACATACCCGCGGCTGGGGATTGGCCAGGGTGCATAGCGGATACAAACGCTCTCATGTACAGGGAATGGAGTAAATTTAAAATTTTGGGACGCAGAGCTAGAATTTGTACGAAGCAAAAAATACAGAGAAAGAAAAGTTGTGATTTCACATTCTAGCAGAGGAATCTACCAGATGAAATTATATAATCGTGAATAGAATCGAACACTGGCTTCAGGTCTTATCCCTTGGCGCTTGCTTCGAAGGATAAGAGAATCGGAATAGATAGAGGAAGCCCAAGCCGAGCGAGGGGGATCTCCAAGTAAATTCTATGGAGAGCAGCGAGCCGCCGGCAGGAGAGGAAAAAATGTTCTATTCACTCAATTTCGCCACAAGACTCAAAAAGGTTGGATATCGAAAGCCCCGATCGGTATAAATAAAGATTTAGCCGCGGTATCCTGCAGCGCAAAAGGGTCATGGACACCTCACATTGGCTCGAACTGCACATCCGCACACTCCAAGGAAATGCCAGGTGTTGAAAATCTGCTGCAGCGAGGAGAGGCTCATGGCTCAAGGTGTGGAAACGCTGGAATCGCTGAAAGCATGCTAGAGTCAAGTAAATAGTATTTGGGACGAAAGGGACAATAGGGCCATCATGGGCAGACTTTGCTAAAAAATCAGCCCTCTCATTAAAAACAATGCCACAGTGCCCAGGGACCCAGTGAAAGCGTACTTCTGTAACATGTGGACGAATAAAAAATTGAAGGGAACGGCTCATAGGAGTATCACTCGAGGTTTCGGGCGCTGCCAAAACAGAAAGGTTGTCTGAGAGTATAATAACCCGAGTGATACTGCAGGGAATCCTTATTAAGGCCAACTAAATGGCCAGAAAATCAGCTACAAAAATAGGGGTATAGTCAGGGGCCCGAAATGAGTAGCTGCAATCAAGAGCCCTTGAGTAAATACCAATAGCGGCATTTTCATTTTGCTGGGAGGCATCTGTATAGACGGCAATATGGTTAGGAAAATTGTCTAGGTACTCGTCTATGAGCCCATTTAACATATTGGCGGGCAGGTTCTTAGCATTCCTTGGGAGGGTGTTGTCAAGGAAGACTGCCGTGTCAGCCCGCCTGTGGTTGACTAGTACTAAAGATCTCATTGATACAGGAATATTTGACAGCAGGGAGTTAACACCACCTGAGGGAGCGTATACCGAGGCCAGGGAGTGCCAAAGAAGAGAGTTGGGTTCGTTGTAAATATAGGGCTAGCCAATCCAGGAACAGGCTCCAAAGACCTTAAAAATGTCTGCACAGTGATAAGCTCAAACCGGGAATTGAGGTCAGGTATCCGCGCCTCCAAGTACAACACAGCATTAGCTACTGATTTAGGCAGACCTAAGCAAAGGCGCAGAGCGCGTCGCTCTATAACAAACAGGGGTTCACGCTTGTACTTTGGGTACCCAGAAAAGAGAACGGAGCCGAATTCAAGGATTGGCCGTACATAGGTCTTATAAAGAAGTAAGAGAGTGTCTCGGCGCATACCAAATTTTTTGTTGCTGACCCTCACCAACCGGCCGAGGGCACGCTCACCCTTAAGCGCAATGCTTCTAATGTGTGGCCGCCAGTCTAAATGCGGGTCATATATTATGCCCAAGTATTTTGTTGAATCAACTTGCGGGATGAGGATAGAGTGATATGACAGAGAGATGTAAAGAGGGGTTGCTTGTGGGAAAACAAGGACGGCACACTTGTTGACATTTAAAGTTAACTTTATGCTATCTTGCCAAATTTCCAGAGCATTTAAATACTCATGCAGTAATTGGTACAGGATATGAATGTCTTTGGCAGAAGCGAAAAAAGCAATATCATCCGCGTACACATAAACTTTGACGGCTGGGTGAATAGGGATATCACGCATTAGTATGTTAAACAATAACGGTGAAAGAACGGAGCCTTGTGGGACACCTCTAGACTGGGCGTATGTTGTAGAAGTGACAGTAGAGCATTGGTGTGTAGAGCATTGGTCGGCTGTACATCACGATCTTCTTTTTCATTCACGTCGGTGTGCTAATAAACTATTTTGTTCCTTCTCCCGTTAAATAGCTAACAGGGATGTTACTGGCCAAGTAAGGATAGGGGCATGACGGGATCGTTAGGGCATGTAAACAAAATAACGTTGGAATCACAGCGTCCCGAACGGAAGCAGAAGAGTATACTGCCTCCAGGAAGCCCTTTTACCCTTTTATTGGTCCTCTAAAAAAAAAGGTAAAAAAACATAAAAGAAAGAGAGAGGATGCCTGGACCAGCAATGCTTTGCCTGGCTTAACGCCAATTCAAAATATATGAAAAATAATTAAATGTGCCAAAGAAAAAAAAATAAGAGAAAAAGAGAGCATTAAAAACAACTAAAAAAAAGAAATAAAAGGCTCGTCACAATAAAAGATAGTCGCAGGCAGATAGCCAAAGCACAGCGTGCAGTCCGCGGAATAAATAATAGTAATAAAAAAAGAGAAAACCCAAGTCACTGCAAAGTCATGGTCACCGTAACAGTCGAAGAAAGCACTGAGCGCCGGCCACAAAATAAAAATCAGAAAAATAATAACATAATCAAGACAAAAGAAAAAGCGAAGTCACAGTCACACAGTCAGGGACATAGAGACTGTCACACAGTCAAGACAGAGTCATAGTCACACAGTGAAGAACGCAGTCACTGTCAAAGTCACGGCACGACATAGCCGCCTATGCTCAATGAAGGAGCACGGGGCGCTCCTCTCTGCAAAGCTTGGGGAAGAGAAATTCGAGGAAAGAGGGGAATCAGCGTGATTAATTTGGAATTGTACTACTTATGAGGTGAACCATTTGAAGGACAAGAGCACAAGCAGCAGGGTCTCGGAGAACGGAGGGGCAAACAGATGGTGTGATGTCCGATGAGCAAAGAGATTTTGAACGAGAAACTAAAGGAGCAGTAACGAAACAGTACCGGAAGTAATGACTGATATCTTCACATAACAATCCACAGGAACAAATTGAAGACGGAGACAGGAAAAATCTTTTAAAACACAACGAAAATCTACCATGCCCAGTAAGTAAAGTTATTAGAGGATTCCTGGGTAGACGAATAGGGGGAATATTAAGTCTATCAGGGATCCAATTGAATAATTCAGTGCCACCATTATTCTCGCGCCAGAAAATGCTCCATAAATGAAGGGAAGAATGATGCAAACGGGAATGCAAGCAACGACGTGAAAGGGTAGAAATATGTAAACTTCCAAACTGCCCGGCACTACCAGCAGCTTGGTCGGCTACCTCGTTACTGAAAATTCCGGAATGACCCCGTATATGAAATAAAAGAAATGGGGCTAAAGAAGACATAGCGATAGAGATATTTCTTAATTGCAATAATAGTAGGATTGTTAGAAGTAACTGCAGACAGGGCAGAAAGCAGAGATACAGAATCAGTGTAAAAATGAACAGGCGTAGAGTGAGGGTTGTGAATAGCAAAAACAACAGCCGAATGAAAGGCTACAAGCTCAGCGGCATAGGCGCTAGAGGGTGCCAGGAAGCCATCGATCGCAGCATCTCATACAATGGAACAGTGAGAGAAAACAAAGTTTATTTTTGTGTCACGTCAGACGGTCTTCGCACGAGGCCGGCCACCGGGAACGGCAGGTGACGGCTTCGGCAGCCGCCCCACGTGTGAGCCCCAGTTGTTCCCCTCTGGTGGGGCTGCGCTTCGCCCGGCGGGGACCTGTGCAAGAACAAAGCGGTGGCATCACGACGTGTAAACACACCCCCGGCGCAAAGTTGCGATCCTGCTTATTTTGAACTCGCGAATATTTTAGCTCCGGTATGGCGCGTACTGCCGAGATTCCCGACCATGGTGGCTGCTTCTAGACAGAAGCGCGCAGTGCGAAAATACTCCTGTTAACAAGGGCGTCCGCAGAATTTTTTGCAGGGGGGGGGGCCCATTGGCTGTTGGCGCCGGAGGGGGGGGGGTTATGTTCGTAGCAAAAAGGCACTATTTGCGGAGTAAATTTATTTATTTATAAATAAATAAAATAAATAAGTAAAATACACACATGAAAGAAAAATTACAAACAGCAAATTAAAGCGTGGCTATAGGAGAGATACATTGGAGTTTATCAACGAAGAAACAATTAAAATTAATAAAAATGCAAAAAGATACTATCACTTCGTGGAGAAGAGTGCTCAGTCTTGCTGCATACGGGTTCTCGACACACCCGGATTGATGACCAGCACACAGCACAATATGTTCACAAACACGCAACGACAGTCAGTCAGTAAACAGCAACTGTAGACGCCTCGGATTTTTCTGGGCGAATTGCGTGATGACACGGGTGATAAATTCATTCCTGTGCTTCATTACACGCTCTCGGTGCACACTCATCATACAAAGGCCGTCCAGTCTGTCGTTTGTCATCGTTGAGCGTAGCCACGTTTTCACTCTCCTCATTGTACTGAAGGAGCGTTCGACCGTACAGGTAGTAACTGGCAAAGCCAGAGCCACCTCAATGGCTTTTGCAACACCAGGGAAGAATGTCTTGGCCTGATGTAGAAGCTCGCAGTAAGTTATTTCTGATGGGTCCCCAGTTTTGTTGCACCACATCTCGTACCAAGAGATGGCCTCTTCCTTGAAGTTGTCGATGCCGTAAAAGCACTGGAGTTCTTCGGCGAGAACAGCGAACTCAACACGGCTCAAGTGCTTCATTTTTGATGGATGCAGCTGGAGAAGTTTGAAGCTCCTCTCATTGCTTTCAGAAAAGCGCCGAGCTAAAGAAGCAGTGAGGGAGTCCAAGTACGGCACATATATTGCCACACGGTAGTATTCCTCCGGCGACTGAATCCCGTAGTTGTCTCGGTGGGCCTGACGAGAGACTTGTCTTGGCACAGATATCACCACATTTAAGTGATTGGCTGCCTCCCTTGCTGCATTCATGATGTTAGAGAACTCCTCTACAGCGTTCGTCCGGTGGCCGCGAAAAATACGTTGCAGCTCAGTGATGTGGTCATGCACAGAATGGAAGTCCATGGATACACCTTGCAGAATGTTCGTAACTGGTTCGAGCCGAGCGCTGTACTTCACTACAATATGCAAGCAGACGATGAAAGATGAGCTTGTTGTTGCGCAGTAGAGGATGTGAGCTCGTTGTCTAGTTGCAGCGTACGAGCATGATTCCGTGGACGCGAGCTCCTCGAGTGCTTCGACTATGGCCACGTAATGCTGAGAGAAGATCCTAATAGACTTATATTTTGCAGACCATCTTGTCTCACACAGCATCGGAATGTTCGGCACCAATTTTCTCCGGAGTACGCTCTCGCGGAAGAAGTTTATGGTTTGTTTGATTATGCCAATTGTGTTTCGAATTTCAGAGACGTCGTTCAGATCGTTGATGACGAGATTTAGTTTGTGACTTGCACAGTGGAAAAATAGTGCCTTCGGGAACTGTTTTTGTATAATTTTGTTCACTCCAGCTTCTTTTCCAGCCATTGTAGAGCATCCATCGTACCCCTGTCCAACGAGGTTCGAAAGAATCAGCCCGACATTCGTCAAAAACTTCAAGATTGCCGCGGCGATGCAAGCAGAGTTTAATTGCTCCAGCTCTACAAATCCCAAAAACTGCTCTCGAACGCACACTTCGGCTCCCGCCTTGTCAATAAAGCGAACGCCTATAGACATCTGCTCTTTTCCTGAAATATCTGCAGTTTCGTCAGCAAGAACGGAAAAAGCAAACGCTTTGTTAGCTTCGGTAACTATCTGCTCTTTCAGGATGTCGCCACAGATTGTGATGATCTCGTTCTGGACGCGGACAGAAGTGTACTT
Source organism: Amblyomma mixtum (assembly GCF_055824585.1). Taxonomy (NCBI): domain Eukaryota; kingdom Metazoa; phylum Arthropoda; class Arachnida; order Ixodida; family Ixodidae; genus Amblyomma; species Amblyomma mixtum. Next base: position 130,160,448 of record NC_143018.1, on the reverse strand, counting down.
GGCATTGCCAGCAGAAGAAGCGAAGTGCTCCTGAAGTAGAGTATATCCAGCTTCTACACGAAAGTCAAGCAGATCATTGAAGACTCAACTATCGGACTGCTTGCCGCGAATTGGCAAGTCATGCGTCGCGCAAAAGACAATGGTGGAAACTATTGGAAATAGTTTCTCACGGTTCCTTTCAACTTGCGCGTGCAGTGCTCTGTTCAGCTGCTCTACAACGGGTAGCTGCTTGCCTTTCATCACATCCATAAAGTTCTGTCAGGCCGTCATTGCCTCCTGGTGCCATTGGGATTTTACGTGATCCCTGCACGCCTCGTGCATTTTTCTGTAGTTACTGAAAGCGCGCACGATAAAACTTCCTTGAGTACCCCGGTGAACACGTGGAGGAAAAATGACGCAAAAACGACAAATAGCGCCTTTCGCTGTCGCTGAGTACGCAAGCCAGGGGGCGTAATCTCCCAGCCATTGATGTCGAAAAGGCCTCTTTCCAGGTGTTACATCCTTCTTAAAATCGTATGTAACATTTGGCGACCATGGCTTAGTAAGAAGACGTAACTTCAAAAAGTCCGGTATGCCAGTGAGTTTAGCTTTGCCTAGAAACTCTCCTAAGTCATATTCTTGAGGCAAGTTATTTGTTTTCTTGATGTTGTCTCCGGACTTCGATCCCAAGCAAGGAGAAAGGGAATCGTCTCGGCTTACTGCGTGACCGGAGCTCGCTGGTGAAGTTCCTTCCATGGAGACGACGACGTCGGCTACTGTCCGGTGATGAAAGGTTGCATCGCTCTGGTCAAATCCGGACTTAAATCCCAAGAAAGGAGAAATGGAATCATCTCGGCCTGCTGCATTACCTGAACTCACTGTTGACAGAGTCCCTTCCATGGAGTCGACGACATCAGCTACTGTCCGGTGATAAAAGCTTGCATCACTCTGTTCAAATGCTACACCGTTGTCACATATCACACCAGAATCTGCAGGGGCGCATTTGGATAACGCTTCGTCAGACAACCGCTGACGCTTGAAGAAGCGCCGAATGTCCATCATTCGGAACCGCGCGAGACAAAGCTGGCTATGGAGTTCTTCGGGGTTGGTAGTGTTAAAAATATATACACATTGATTGAAAAAACGGTTGAATGCGTACGTTGAAAACAAAAAATGACTATATATACAACGAAAACTTATTTACAAGATAAATGCACGCTCGCAGCTTCATACACCTCGCTCCATCTTGCTCGCGCAACCGCACAGTCGAGTATTTGCACACACACTACTCGCCGCTCGTCGTTTTCTCGTCCGCTGTCTTGATTGTTCTCAGCTTCGTTGACAACCGGCCACTAAAAATACCGAAGCACAAACACAGAGGCGCGCACACATGCAAGGGCCTACTTGCCGCAGTATCCCCGAATACGCACTTTGGGGGTGAAAGGAACGCCTCGTGACTTCCGAGGGGAAGGGACACTCGCCACTCCGGTCGGAAAATTTGTTTTGTGTGTTTTTATGGGGTTCAGTGCCCCAAAACGACTCAGGCTATGAGGGACGGAGTAGTACAGAGTTCCGGATAATGTCGACCACCTGGGTCTCTTTACCATGCACTGACATCGTACAGTACATGGGCGCTGTTGGGATTTGAGGCCCAGCCAGAGGTGACAGGCGAGCCAGGCGAGCCAGGCAGGCGCCATCGGGCTGCCTTGACCAAAGGCGCTGGTTTCCGGAGAAGATGCAAGGAACGCTGGTGTGGGGGCGCCTCTGGAGACTGCGTCGCCGTGAACAAAAGCAACTGCTAATCCCCTTTGCCGAAGATTCTGAAAGCGGCGCTTCTACCGAACTGCGCTCTCCCGTGGATCGGAGGAGACAGCGAGCGGCGGCGGCGCCAACTCATCGCCTGCTTGCCCTTGAGCAGCCCGACAAAGCGGGGGTGGACACGGCTGATTTGTCCCTCCCTCCTGAAGAATTCATCGGTGGCCGGAATGTGCACTGTCTGCCTCCGTGTGGCTATCTCTCTAGAGATCAAAGAAACAGGCACCCATCTCAAGACGCCTCGAAACACATGCTCGCCGGTGCCGCTGTATGTCTGCAACGACGCGTCCCCGGACGCGGCACTTCGCAGATGTGACCCAAAGCTGGAAGCGGGGCCGCTTTTACTCTTTTTGCTGAGCGCACCGCCGCCCCTGGTGTGCGGCTATCACTCACGGTTAGAGTGAGTGATTTTCCAGGGGGGTGCAGCCGCCCCCCCTTGCCCCCCCCTCCGGACGCCCATGGGTGTAGCTAATAAAGGGGCCTTCGACAGTGTGGATATCGCGTGTAGTGACCCATCCAGACTCTGAAGGTGCAAATGTACCCGTGGCGCGATTGAACGGGCTTTCGCCAGTGCGCGTATGCTTGTGCAGAGTTAACCTTGGAGAGTCTTCAGTTGCAAAAGAACACATAAGAGTCTCACACTATCGTCCTCCTGTGTGGCTCCGCATCTCTTTGTTACTGTAGTAATTCGCAGACACCGCTGGGACCTCGGAGCATCTCTTTTAAATGCAGGTGTCTGCCGCCCGAATGAATTCTGTTCCATGAGCGAATACGGCGGTATCGATCTTTTCTGGTGTTCATCACCCTCGCACGATGGTCGTTGTCCGTCAATGAGGCGAGAAAACAACTTCTGTCATGGCAGTCAGGAAGCACACCACTTCTGCGAATAAAGTTAATAGAGAGTGTGTTGTTAGCGAAATTCAGTTTTTACTTTTCGACTTGCTCACTCCGCAATATTATTTTTTCGTTGGTTCAAGCATGCCAGCTTGTTGTTTGCATCGGGGAATAATTCTCGATAAGCTTGATGCTAAAATAACACACAGGACGCGGACATTTTAAGGAAACGCACTACTTCAAGACATCTCAAGCGATAAGCAGTGATTTCATACCACCTTTGCCTTGGCGGCCTTGGCGGCTGCCTTTCTTTAGAGGTGAAACGGAAAAGGACCGGTCGGGTGTGCGATGTTTATTGTATGTTAAAAATATCCGCATGGTCCAAAATATTCGGAAGCCGTCCACTACGCCACCTGTTTGTTTCTGTGTTTTTGCGCCCATTGCATTGTCTGTGCAAGTAAAATACACTGTTAGACATTGGGAATATAGATAATGGTTTACGTGGAGTGCTGTAGTTACGGGTAGTTTCTCTTGATCTCTTGACACGTATTTATACCGTGTGTTCCAATAACCCCCTTTGTTTCTGGTAAGCGGTTCCTGTGCGTGCCTATGTATGCATCTCGACTATTTTGCCGCGCTACATTACCCGTCATAGGCCATGAGATTCCGGTGCAAACACTCAAGAAGTTGATAGCTGCAATTAAGATTTATAATGGGAAACTGCAGGGCAGTTGGGTCTTCATAAAAACTGAACAGTGAAAACGACTGTAAAACTGAATAGACAGTAGAATAGTACTTGTTATTTATCTTGTGTTTCATGCTTCTTTTTTGTGCTGTTTTGAAGCCTTGCAATTAAGGAATTACTAAATCCCAGGCTAATTAATTCTGCTAATACAAAGGGAATCTCTGCCCAAACTTGTTGATAAAAATCTCGCGACGTCGAAAATCTCGAAGTTTGAAAGGAATGCAGCAAGCAATGCTTCGAGCTGCCAGTGGTGAACTACTTCGATTTGCGGAAAATTCTGGCCATAACCTGCAACCTTTTCGAAGCCTCGTCCGCGTGACAGGAAACCGAACAGTGCATGCCGTGCTAGCCTGGGATGAGCTGCTAGATGAAGACGCAGTTAAATGTACAAAGTTGTTTTATGCGAAGCATATTACTAGAGCTACACTACAGCCCGTCGAGCGCGGCGGTGGAGCTACCATTGACCACGTGACGTTTAGCGTGACCACGTGACACCACGTGACAACATGACGTCACAGCAGAGGAGAGATGGGCTGCCGGCTCGCGCGGTCGGCCGCGGCGGTGGAGGCTCCACATCAGAGGCGCGGCGGCTGACCACGTGACAACATGACGTCACAGCAGAGGAGAGATGGGCTGCCGGCTCGCGCGGTCGGCCGCGGCGGTGGAGGCTCCACATCAGAGGCGCTACAGCTGACCACGTGACGCTACAGCAGCGGTATAAAGCTGAGCTTGCCTCGCTCTCCGGGCACTTACGAGGCGGCCAGGTGTTGGGATGCCGCCTAGAAGCAGGGCTGATTTGAACGAGAAGCGAAAGCTTCAGCGTGCCACAGAGACCGATGAAGAGCGGGATGAACGTCTGGCTAAGCGGTGTGCTCAATATGCGGCTCGGCGACAACGTTCTACAACAACTGAAGAACAAAGCGAGGAACTTTACCAAGCCTAGCCATCAATATGCTTAGCATCTGACTAGGCTTAACATTAGCTAAGCCTCAGCCATTTTTTTTCTTGGGAAAAAGGCGCAGAACTGAAAATTGCACTTGTAAAATGAAACAAAAGCTGAACGAAAAAGGAGGTACACAGGAGATGTAAATAAATAATGTTTTCCTTACAGACTCTGCTGCAACAGCACGCTTGCAGTGTTCGTGTCATACTGAGGAAATGTGGGCTGCAGTTCCCTGTTTAAGATAGCTGTCCTCCGACCGACCGCCCATTGAGACACCTGAAAACGCAACACGGGAGGCCGACTGCTGCTGGGAAAACACGTCTTAATTAGAGTAAACTTGAATTTAACTAAGAAAAGGTGAATAACCGTCAATCCTACCTTGTAACTGGCTGTGGGAGTGTGTGAGGTGTGTGGCATCACCGAGACCGAGGTGTCTTTTTATTCGCTTGTAGATAGGGCTTGACATTTCAGGTAACTGCACAACGCACGTGCCAGATAGCTTCGTCTTTTCAATCAAACTTGTGTCCATGGAGAACCTGAGTTGCAGTTCTCCCGCCTTCCACAGCGCCGGCTCGTGACCATCGTAACACTTAGTGAAGGGCTCCGGTGGTCGAAATTTCCAGAGCCCTTCACTACGGCGTCTATCATAGCCTAAGTCGCTTTGGGACGTTAAACCTCATAAACCAAATCAGACCACTTAGAGAATAGGACGGATGTTGCTGTCGCGGGTAGAAGTGTGCAAAGGCGATACCGATGCGTTTGCAAGCGCCACACTGAAGATGGCTACGATAAGAGATGTTTCTACATGTTTCCGTCGTCCGCTGCGCGGATGAGTTCAGGCGGTTAGATGAGCGCGACTGACCCACTCATCATTCATATATTACTAGATTTTTCTTGGCAGCTTTAGTTTGCCTATCGCAATGCGGCTTCGTCCGTCCTGGCATATAATCTTATTTTTTTTTACTCAGTGTCTAGAGCAGACATTAAACTGCTCAAGCCAAAAGCTTCTTCCCAGGGAGCAATTATTTTTCGGCATATTAAGTGGCGTAATGCAGCGTTCGACATGTGGCGACAAGTTCCTCCGCAGCATACATACCACCGCGAGGCTTCTACAGTGACTCCTTAAGTTGACATGTGTGATAAAAAGCTGTACTATCAAACAGTTAACATGGTAGAAGGTGCTAGATGCTTACAGCCCATAAAAGCATGCGGCTTCAGCAGCCCTAAAACACTTGTTTTAGGGCTGCTTGTTTCGGCGTACACGATTACTTGGCTGTATACTTTTTACACCAAAACCCGGAATATCTCTGCACATAAATGTACAGTTGTAGGGTACATTTCATGATAACACTCCTCATTTTTAAGGCGGAAGCCTTTAATGCCTCATCGTTGTAAGCAGGAGCTGTCGACAGAAATGTCACGCTTTTCAATTGGTCGAAACGGTCGTGTCGTCACAGTGCGCGAATTTCAAACGGGGCCAATTGGACTTTGGCTACTAACCATGCAACCAATTAAAGGAATCGTATAGTGATGCTCCAAGTAAGTTTGACTGAGTTTAGTTAATTGCTTACTTAACCAATTAGTCTAAATAACCATTCTAGTCAGACCCGATAAATAAACACCGAGTAGAAAATTGGCCGAGCTTGGGAATCGAACCCCGGTCTCCGGAGTGCGAGTCGAGCACGCTACCACTCCGCCATGCCTGCTTAATGGTTTGGAATGAACAAAGGTGCGTCTAGTGAATAAGGTGCCTTCGTTCACTCCCATCTTCCTCCCTTTCCGTTAAGGCGAGGTTTACGCGTCCACCGAGATATGAGAGACAGACGCATTTCCTTTCCTCAAAAACCAATTTACCGACGAGCAAGGCGTATTTGTCCGCGTTTCAGATTGGTTCAAATTGTCGTGACGTCACCGCGCGCGAGTTTGACGGGTGTCCACCGAAATATGTGACGCAGTTACTGCGCAACTCCCTTTCCTCAATTACAGTTTTCGACTAGTGTCTAGTAGACACTAGTAGAGACCGTAGAGACACTAGTAGAGACAGTTACTGCGTAATTTTCTGTCCTCAAATACAATTTTCATTTTCTTAATTACAGCCCCTCTTTCTTCTTGCACTCACACTTCTTCCCTTCCTGTACGGTGCGGCTCAGGTGTCCACCGAGATGACGGGGAATTACAGCCCCATTTCCTTTCCTCAAAAAGCGTTGCGTTCAAAGTGCAACGCATCGCGCCGAACGGGTGGTGGCGTTCCTTGGACTCCGTGACAGCGCTACAAAACGCTGTCACGTTCCACTCCTAAAGGCGAAGCTTAAGCGTCATTAATTGACAGTTAATTAATGCACCAACAAAATGTGCAGTGAACAATAGCGTAGCAGAATGGAGCACTCAGGCTTTCGCCTTTCACCACTTTAGCCGCTAAAGTTCCTCGTAATTTTTTCAGGCACGTCAGCATCGAACTGTTTTGTTTTCCTCGTGGCATTCTGTCTTGATATGTGTCTGCAGCCGGTGCACTAAAGGAGTGGCAGTAGGCATACCTCAGCACTCGCATTTGTCATGCTGTTTAAGTCATTTCGGCCGGAAATTTTACATAGGGTAGCACTGTAGACGATACACAGAAACTTGTTTTTCTGTTATGCAATGGATCGCTGTTTTTGCAAAAGGCACTTAATGTAACAACTTTCAAGAGTGAAGAATGTTTGGCTCCTAGAGGTGAAGAGCATGTCTTGAGGCCGATTAGTCTGCTAAAGATGGTTGCTGTGTCGTCCATACACCTGTATCTTTTCGGGCGCAATGACACACCAACGTCAGTTATCAGATAAGTGGCGTTATGCTTGTACTTCCGCCAAAAGAAGCCTTGCAGGTGCATGACATACATAATGCGCCCGCAGAACCCGCGCTTACTGAAAGAAACCTATGGATTGGCAGCAGTACACGGTAGTAGCCTTAAGTGTAACGGAGTTGATTCCAAGAGAAGGCAAGCTTAGGAGGGGGCGGGCGGCAGAAAGTTTGGCGGGTGGATGAGATCAAGAAATCTGGGGGGTACGGTGGCCGCACCTGGCAAATGACAGGGTTAGTTGGAGAGACACGGGAGAGGCATTTTCCTGCAGTGCTCGTAGGCAGGCTGATGATGACACGGTAGTAGGCTAGTACGCATGTTCTGAGGCGCAAAAACCACGATGTGTTTCACTGAACTGATGTTTCCGTTGGTTTACCCTCACGAACACTGCATGCGATATAAATTACGACGCGCGAAGCACAACCCAAGGGGACAGACAGCGTTTGGACTGGGTAGGTACTGTCGTAGTGAGTAGAGAATACAGATAGTTAGTATAGAACACTTTTACTGCGTATAGCGTTTGCAGTGCAAGGAAATCTACTCGAATGTTGACGCCGTGTATTGGCACAAAAGTTTGTTTCCTTTTCCTTGACGTCGTGTTTTTACCAGCGTGCTCGTAATCTGATGAACAGATGCTTCCGGTGATGTTAAGCAATCGGGATCAAATGAAAAGCAACCGCAAAAACTAAGCACAGGTGTTTTACATTGGAACAGTTAACGCAACATGAACGGTTTCATGGTCCACACAGTTCTGCGAGGGCGCGGATGGTAGCAACGTTGGCAGGCAACTGCGGTGATCAAGTCGTGTTTTTCAACCAATCACTAAAATATCCGGCTTTTTAGAAGAGTAACCCTCGAGTATTAAAATAGCGCTTTATAGTCATGAAAATTTTCCGTAACTCTACGGAAGAGCTTAGTGCGCTGCACACACGGCCGCGCGGCGGCAGGGGAGACAATCGAGAAGCAGTTTTGGCGGGCGGGGGAGCGGGAGGCCACCTAACTGCGTAGAAAATTACGTTTTTCAGTTTGTCGATTAAAGGCGAAAGCGTTTAATGGCTCATACTCTCGTCCGTTACCAAAGCGTGAAACAGGTATTTAACTCGGGAACTGCAAAAGATAAAAAAATAAATTCTTGCTGCCGATAGAGCTGGAAGAAATGAACCTAGAAGCCAAGTTTCATGACTGTAGACTTATTAGTTAATTAATTATAGGCAAGAAAGTCGAAATTGTCGAAATAGCGCGGACGTCGATATGGCCACGGGAACAGTGTGACGTCACATCCACCAGAAGTCGTCACGGCATAGTGAAAATTGTTACAGAATGGTCCGAAAAACGTTGTGGTTGTGTCAAATTAGATAGAAAAATGTGTAATTATTCGTAATTAACACTTAAGATCCCCGAAAGATGTATAATTGGGGTGTCGATATAGCCACGGGAACTGTGTGACATCACATCCACCGCAAGTAGTCATGGCATAGTGTCCTCGGCTTTCGCTTCTCAACACTTTAGTTGCCAAAGTGTCCTCGCAATTTTCTTGTTGTGGCATTTTATGAGGCGCAGTCTCGAAGTATTTGAATGCGTGCGCCTTTGTGAACCATTCTGTGCTGTCTGTGAGCGACGCCTTCATCATGTCGAATCATGGGCTTCCGCTGCGGCTGCAGTAAGCAACGACCGGAATGTGTCACCGAAGTAACACCGAACGGCGAGAGAAGTGGAGACGCACCGTCCTCCAATAAGAAAAAAAAATGAATGCTTCTCTCTAAATTTCCTGAACCAGCGGGCTTGTGAGAAACATTTCAATCTGCACGGATGCCGTTTGTACGAGTTCACTGTGAAAGAGGACGTTGTGTCGCTGCGACTTGAGTTGCCCAGACAGCAGCCTGAAGCTGTCCTTACGATATCCGAAGCGCTCCCACAACACTCTCCCAAATACAAAACACGTTCTCGGCCATCAGGTAAGCGAAGCCGTATCACATCAGTTGCATGAACAGCAGAGGGCACCTATAAATCGTGCCTGAACTACCCGACCATCGACGATGCTACTGGAGCAGCTAATTACAGTGAGCCTCAGTGCCCACACATATGGCTTCTGCATGTGCGACTGTGCTTGTAAAATATCCAGCCAGTGGAGGCAAAAATGCCGAGCGGCTAAGAGCTGCCATGTTTGCGCTTTTTTGTGTGTTCTTCGCAGCATGTGTGAATAAGAGGGATGGATAGCTGGACGAGTTTGTAATAATTCATCGTGGTGGGTACAGCGCGAACAAGACGAAGGACGAAACAAGAAGACTACGCAGACGAGCTCTCGTCTGTGTAGTCTTCTAGCTTCGTCTTTCTTCTTGTTCGCGCTGTACCCCCCACGATGAATATGTGAATAAATTGTTCGTCCTGTGCAAGACATTCCCTTTTCCATTCTGCGCATATACTGCGGCGAAGGGGATGCCAAAATGGTTTTGGCATCGTCTTCGCCGATGCAAAATGGTTTGGTTTATGCCAAAATTGCCAAAATGGTTTGGTTTATGTTTTAACGTGCCAAAGCGACTCTAACTATGAGGCACGCCGCAGTAAATGGCTCTGGAAATTTCTACTTCCTGGGGTTCTTTAACATGCAGTGACATCGCACAGTACACGGGCATATGGAATTTCGCCTTCATCGAAATTCGACCGCCGCGGCCGAGGTCGAACACGCGTCTTTCGGGTCAGCAGCCGAGCGCCGTAACCAGTGAACCACCGTGGCTCTAGTTGCGAAAATAATTTAGGTAGCTAGGTTAAAGAAAACCACCGTACACTGCTCTAATCAGTACCTAAACACGTCGTAGTTGACAGTGGTGTTATTTGATCAAAATCTGGCAAGTTAACGGTGCCGTGCTGTTTATTTTTTTTATTGGAGATGTTTGCCATTATGCATAATGAAAAAGGGAGAGAAAGTAAGAAGAAACAAGCTATGCTGTAGCTCTTGTCCCTTTACAAACAGCGGCACCTTGCTGGCAAAATGTCAAAACTATTCCCCCAGAAATTCATCCTTATATAAGCTCAAAAGATGAGCGAGTGGCGTTACTCTCTGCTGCGCAAGTATGGAGAGTGAAATCGAATGTTCTGCTCTGCCGAATGCACGACGCTTGCGCGCCCAGCAGCAGCCAATGCGACGTTTTGAAGCGTTCTGCGGCAATAGTCACAGGTGCGTAGACATTCAGTCATTATCACCATCATAATCAAGTCTGACTACGCCCGCTGCAGGGCAAATGCCTCTCCCATACCTCTCCAATTAACCCTGTCCCTTGCCAGCTACGGCAATCCTATCCTCGCAAAGTTCTTAACCACATCCGCCCACTTAACTTTCTGTCGCCTACTGCTACAGTTCCCTTCCCTCGAAATCAAGTCTGTTACACTTAAGGACCATCGGTTATCTTGCCTTCACGTTACATGCCCTGTCCAACCCCATTTCTTCCTCCTGATTTCGACTAAGATGTCATTAACCCGTGTTTGACTCCTGACCTACTGCACCGACTTCCTCTTTTTTAAATTCTTCATTCAAATCCCAGTTGTCTGTAGTCGAATACAACTCAAAAACGAGGCGGCAAACACTCTTCAAGGAAGGCCCTTCTTCCAATGGCGTTTACCGATCTTCATGACGTCGTGAATAATCACCTTGGACCATCTAACGTTAGATGCCATGGTGTGACAAGTGAAAAGGAAATAAACAAGGCTTAATCGGATTATCCGCGGCGTCGTCAAAAGTGGTCGGCGCCATAGGCTTGAAGGTCTCCTTTGAGGGGCATCTGCCGCTCCTTTCTTGAGTTGTATCCCACTCAAAGTACAGAAATTTAACAGAACGTACCCTTAACCCCGAAGTCGTGTGCACTGAAGCCACATAACGTTTAACATAAACACTCATCCTTGAACACTACACACACCAGAAGAGTACGCTTTCGTCCTCCTCCCTCCATATCCCCACACACAAATCCCTCAATAGAGCGGACGCCATAGCCTGGCGCCTGCTTCGGACGCTCACTTTCCAAAATCTCTTCCACAAATACCTCTTCTTCTTCAGACAATATCATGGTTGCTTTTCAACATGCAGGAGCCCTACACCCGCACTTTCCCACTCCTTATAGGAATGCAGCGACCCACCGGGCCACCAACCACCCATCCCCCAACTCTCTTTCTCCTCTCGGGAGGCTGCTCGGTCCAGGACAGACCCGCGAGACTAGCAGCTTATCTAAGCAAACCAGACTTCTGCAAGAATTTGCTGGCCATTAGGAGTGACGAAGGACTATGGTAAACCTGAGAGAGAAACGTTACGAATGCCACAGAAAGCTGATGAACTGGCGGCCAGGAAAGCCACGCTACAACGGCTGCTTTACTCCGTATTACTTTGTGCTCACTCATTTTAAACCAGATGGCGCTCCGTGTAAGGTTTGGCGTGCACCTTGGGCAGCGACCATTCCGCTAACCTGGCTTCTTTATCATAGTCAACACTCCTTAATGCCTTCTCCCTCTCTTCTGGATCTCTTGAGTCCCGACCTAGCCTCCTGTGGCCTGGCCTTCCATTCTCCTCCCCTTCTGCACAGTAGTTATTTTTTCAACCTCAGAGAACCTCAACCTCAATAGCACTCAGAGAACGACGAGTTTTACACGTCATATTTTCGTGCACTGGGCACACCGGCTTCAATAAAAAAAAACAACAGGCAGCATTCAAGCAGAACATTCATCACCATTCGACTTAGAAGCTGAAATTGCCTGAGGGTAAGGGCGTCCTACGAATATCTAGGTCGCACACATTTCTGCGGAGCATTGCACCCGCGAGTGCGCCGGAAAATAGCACTTCGTAGGACTGAAATCTGTTGTTTCAGAGTCAGCATTACAGAAATGCGAAAATAAGCATAAAGACAGCCACGACCGACATCATGCAGTTTATTTCCCAAATAAAACATGCTGAGAGAAAGCGTTGTGTTCTATTGGGTTTATAACAGCAATCAGGCGCTAAACACATCTCTGGACCAAATTTTGGTGTGCTGGCAACGCAGCAAATGCAAATTGGAGGTGGCTGTATTTGGCCGCGTTCACAGTGAACAGAAAGCGTGCAAACAGAATGACGGACCGAAAGTTTGCACGCAGCCAATGCTCTCCGTTCAGATAACACCAGTAGAATTCATATCGCTGCAGCGGCCATGGTATCAATCATCTAATAAAAACATTATGATGCCAAAAACTACACAGTATGCTGCGTCATTCAATAATACAAGACACATGATCAAAAGACGATAAAATAATGGTAAGTAAAACCCTTTTTTTTTTTTACAAAAAAAGGTGCCTTAAGAACTGCAACTAAGAGAATATGATGCCGCGGAGGGCCCAGAAAGATGTTCTGGACTGGTCAGGCATAGTCCAAGATTGATGAATTCGGGCTATGAACAACAAAAGATGAGCGCTGCTTACACGCATACCCGCTTAAATACACATTCTACTCAGTGCAGCACGTAACGTGGAAGTGAACGGGGCATGGAAACTTCACGTGCTTCTCAGCCAGGGAGCAGTGAAGGGCGCATGCGATGGAAAACCTTGCTGCTATCATTGTGTGGCACTGGTTGAATCCACATGATAAAAACACGAATGCTGGATTATTACATGCGACAATACATACTTGGGAACAGTGAACATGGAAATAGCCGAAAAAAATATTGCAGTTGAAATTCTTACTTTAAAACGTATGGAATGATTATATATTAGTCACAGATCGTCAGCTAGCCTAGAACAAAATATTAGACGATTGAAGGGGGCATAAAGGCGTGGTTGTCCTACTGTCAATAATGAGGTGACTTTTCACGAGACCTTTCCCGGTGACGGGAAGGGTCAACTGAACAGCTGGAAGGGTCAACTGATACACAGTTCAACTGAACTGTGTATCAGTTCAGCGTTATTCTCTACTACCGTGTGAATGCCTCTCAACATGCAGCGGTGCGTTAAATGCCCAAGACGTCACTGAGGCTGAGGTGAGAGCAGATGCGAGCGTGCACATCCTTGCCTAGCTTGTCGAATCTGCCCTTCCCCCTCGGATGAGTGCTGCAGACTAGCTTGGCCTTGACGACGCCCGTGAAGATGAAGTAGTTGAGTGCCAGCCTCCTGCGGGCCTCAACGATCTGCTTTCTGGCAGGGGCTTCGTCACGCTCTTCGGGGCCGGTCGAAAGGTCTCTCAGAACAGCACCGGAGTACTTGAGGGTGTCGAAAGCCTGGGCGTCCTTTTTGTCATTGGAGCCCTTCACGAAGTGTACCGCTTGGTTGACAACAATCTGCGTTTGAGTGCAGATCTTGTTAGGCAGGTCACGTTTGCCCTGACCATTGACTGGTACGACACCGCAAAGCTCCGCTGGCAAAGCGGAACGACCAGCGTTTGGTTAATACCGGGCGTTTTTTTTATTTATTTATTCAATACTGCCAGCCGCCTTTTGGTGGCCAAGGCAGAAGTGGGGATACAATTGCACAGTGCTTTGTCAACAGCAAACAACGAAAAAAAAATAAGGCCTGCAGGTAGGCAACAAAATTTCTGCCGAACAACACAAATAATAGACGAGTAACAAACACTTTGCTTTCAAATACAAAACAACACGCGACAAGGGCAACACTCCAGAATCGAACCATGTATGCAGTGGTTCTGCATTTGGGAACTACAATTGATTTCTCGTGTTTGTGCCGAGTTGGTCGTGTTCTGTTATACTGCATACAAGTGTGAAAGTCTATTCTGCTGTGATTATTGACGATGCCGAATAACATTTTCAAGCGATGCATTTTGCGACAAGACTCCAAAGTGGGCAAACCGGAACGGCTAAGAAGATCAGATACCGATGCATGTCTTCCGTAGTCGTTGAAAATGAAGCGTAGCGCTCTTCTTTGGACACGCTCTAAGCTTTTGGCATCCGTTTTCGTATGCGGGTCCCATACTACGTCAGCATATTCGAGTAGTGGACGCACTAGGGAAGTATACGCCACAAGCTTTGTTTTAGTGGAAGCATGCTTTAGCTGGTATCTTATTAGCCATAGTCTTTTAGATGCCACTGAGGTTATATTATTAATGTGCTGGCTCCAACTTAGATTCGAACTGATCGTTACGCCAAGGTACTTGAATTCATCTACCCGTTCAAGAGGGACGCTGTTAATTTTGCAAGAGTACAGCGAATGTAAGAGTACAGCGAAGACTGAAAAATTTTCAAAAATAGCCTCCTAGGGGTAAAAACATTGCTTCTTCGGCATAGATTTTAGCGTGATCGTGCCAGGCTCATTTAAACCATGACTCCCGAATTTTCAGCTCAAAATCTCAGCCCTAGAGCCACCGCCTCCCTTCAGGAAATGTCTGCGAACTCTTGAAGGCCTCTCACACCGTCTGCTAGGATTATGCAATCGGCATATATCAATCCTGGTATGCGACTTGTCTCCGGTTGGCCCCTTCGCCTTCACGATTGAGTAAATCCTAATCCGTTCGTTTCTATCTTCCGTTAAATTTCCCTGACGTAGAGCATAAATAGGACTTGCGGTAAAAGACATCCGTGCCTGAGTCCCTTTTCAACCTCAACACTTTCTTTACCTTCCGTTTCCTGCCACTTCAAAGCTACATTGTCCGCCACAACCACAGACACCAATGCATTTCGTCAAATGCTTTCTTTCGGCCTCCATAGCACTAAAGAGAACCTTGCTGCCTATGTCACACAAATTGGCCTTAGACGATAAGTGTGAGGTGGGGCTTCTCAGCCCCCTTAGCGTGTTACTCATACCCTCTTTACGACTTGTAGCCCTACGACCTGGAACAGAACTATTGCTCCATCTAATAGATCCTCCTCTTCCTCATTCTCATTCTCCAACTATGGCCACAGGCCTTTTTATGCTACAGTAAAAGTTAAATAATTAATTCATAGCCAGATTTTGAATAAGCGGAAAAAACGAAGACGAAAATTAACTACAGGACACAAGTGCTCATGTCTTGCTAGTCTTCGTTCTTTGTGCTCTTTCACGATATATCAAAACCAATTCGCCCAGCTACCGGTCCTCCTAGACATCACGCTTGGTGCTGCCACTTGTGCTGTGTTCAAGCTAGGGGCTTCAATATAAACTAATTACGGAGTTGGTTACCATATCACTGGTGATTTGAGAGGCGATTTTTGAGCCCGGCAAAAATTTGTTCACCTTAAAACCCACAACTTTCGCCCGGTGTAGCTCAGCTGCAAGACAGTCACAACTCCATGCACCCCACGCGGCGCACTCTATCGCTCTCTTCTGCCAACTGCTTGTGCTTCTGGATCAAATAACTATTGTATACAGGAAGCTTTCAGACACTGGTGCCGTAGTATGGAAGGAAATTAGACTGTCGCTAAAGGCAGTGCGAAGCTTGATATAGCGTGAGCCTCTTATATGAACGTATATGCAGCGCAGTACGAAAATTAACCTTCGTCTTAGAATGTTTACCGAAGGTGATGTAGAAATAAAAAAAAGAAACGGGTAATAAGAAAGGTTATTGTACCTGTTAGGCGATCATACCTTCCCCAAGCAGCACAGGCAGTCGGCCCAATATTGGAAAGGGATGGTCTCACTTTGGTCCTTTGCAGGACCAACCTTTTCTAATACGCTTCCATTAGTAGGCCGGTTATACGTGCCGCTTGAGCCATCTTCGTGGGACATAAGACCAAGCAACATAATCTTCTGCGATTACTCCAGGTGGGATCTCACGTGTACCGCGCCTGTCCAAGACGCCATGTTGAGCTCTAGCTACTAGTACCTCCCTTCTAGTCTCTTTCTTTTAGGTATCGAAGATTCTAAGCCCGCAAAAACTAGCTGGTGGGCACTAGTGTGCAGTCAAACGCTAGTGCACTAGACAAAACGTGACAAGGGAGAGGGCCACTTGTTTAGTAATGACTGACACCTTACGGATGCTGCGTAGTGAACAGTGGTTTACGTTGTATCACTTTCTCTACTGCCTTGATGTGGCTAGGCCCCTAACCGTGATCTGACCTATTCCTCAGTTCACTTTCTAATGAAGATCTCTTACTGCGTGGAGCATTTCAACCACCCGAGAAATATTTTACAAGGAAATAAGCAAATTGAATAACGCCCGGCAGCATGCGAACCATGCAGCAGCTCACCCTGTTGCGCCTGAGGGCATCCTTGATGACAAAATCTGTGGCGCGGTTTCGATCTTGGAAATTCACAACCACTTCGGTCAGAAAACGATTACGAGGCACAGCCTCCTTGAGTTCGCGGCAGATGG
This sequence comes from Amblyomma mixtum, assembly GCF_055824585.1. Lineage (NCBI taxonomy): Eukaryota > Metazoa > Arthropoda > Arachnida > Ixodida > Ixodidae > Amblyomma > Amblyomma mixtum. The sequence continues at coordinate 130,144,046 of NC_143018.1, read as the reverse complement.
TCCGAACTTCCTGCAATCCGCCGGAGGATTCCTCTTCAAGCTCCACGAAAATCTTGTACAGCTTTCGGTTCTGCTTCACCAGTCGGCCCAGAGCCTCGGCGGATCTCTTCCCGAATGTGACCTGGCCTATGTCGAGGAACCAGACGCTGCAGTTTTGTTCAAGTGACCGCAGCACGTTGACGATGCTCGTTTCAGGCCAGTTGAGTAGCAGGTTCAAATCTCTGCATGAAAAATCATCATCAGCCTGACTACACCCACTGCAGGGCAAACGCCTCTCCCATGTCTCTCCCATTAACCCTGTCCTTTGTCAGTTGCCGCCACTGAATCCTCGCAAACTTCTTAATCTCATCCGCTCACCTAAAATTCTGCCGTCCATTGCTACGTTTCCTTTCTCTTGGAATCCACTCCGTTACCCTTAAGGACCAGCGGTTATCCTGCCTTCGCATTACATGCCCTGCCCAAGCCCATTTCTTATTGTTGATTTCAACTAAGATGTCATTAACCAGCGTTTGTTCCCTCACCCACTCCGCCCTCTTCCGATCTCTTAACGTTACACCTATCATTTTCCTTTCCATAGCTCGCTGCGATGTTCTTAACGTAAGCTGAACCCTCTTTGTTAGCCTCCACGTTTCTGCCCCATAGGTGAGTACTGGTAGAATACAGCTGTTGTATACTTTTCTCTTCAGGGATATTGTTAAGCTACCATTCATGTTCTGAGAGAACCTGCCATATGCGCTCCACCCCATTCTTATTCTTCTAGTTATTTCCCTCTCATGATCCGGATCTGCGGTCACTACCTGCCCTAAGTAGACATATACTCTTACTACTTCCAGCACCTCGCTACCAATTGCGAACTGCTGTTCCCTTGCTAGGCTGTTGAACATTACTTTGGTTTTCTGCATGTTAATTCTTAGCCCCACCGTTCTGCTCTGCCTGTCTAACTGATTGATCATGCTTTGCAGTTCTTGTCCTGAGTGGCTTAGCAAGGTAATGCCATCAGCGAATCGCAAATTACTCAGGTCGTCATCATCATCATCATCTGTCTGACTACACCCACTGCCAGGCAATGGCCTCTCCCATGTCTCTCCAATTAACCCTGTCCTTCGTCAGTTGCCACCACTGTATCCCCGCAAACTTCTTAATCTCATCCGCCCACCAAACTTTCTGCCGTCCCCTGCTACGTTTCCTTTCTCTTGGAATCCACTTCGTTACCCAGGTACTCTCCATTAACTCTTATCCCCAACTGTTCCCATTCCAGCCGCCGGAATACCTCCAGTAAGCAGGCAGTGAGGAGCATTGCCCAGATCGTGTCTCCCTGCCTGACACCTTTCCGTATTGGAATTTCATTGCTGACTTTATGGAGAACTATAGTAGCTTTGCAATCGTTATAATTATCTTCCAATATTTTCACATAACACTCTTCCACACCCTGATTTCGCAATGCCTGGATGACAGCTGAGGTTTCCACTCAGTCAAATGCTTTTTCGTAATCAATGAAGGCTATATATAGAGGTTGGTTATATTCTGCGCATTTCTCTATCACCTGATTGACAGTGTGAATGTGGTCTATTGTCGAGTATCCTTTACGAAAGCTTGCCTGATCATTTGGTTGAATGAAGTCCAAGGTTGTCCTGACTCTATTAGCGCGGAGTTAGACGTCCTCATGCTTTGGCGTTTCTTAATCAGACCTTTAGTCTCCTGAGATAGCTTGCTGGTATCCTGTCGATCCATCCTACCACCTACTTCTGCGGCGCACTCTGTACGATAGCTGTAAGATTATCATTCATTGTTTCAACACTACAGTGGTCTTCAGTTAAAGCGGAAAATCTGTTCTGCAGCGACTTTCTCAATTCCTTTACCTTCCACCTTAATGCTAACTCGTTAATAGCCTTTCGCTTCACCAGTTTCCTCCGTTCCCTCTTCAAATCTAAGCTAATACGAGATTTTACCATTCTGTGGTCGCTACAACGGACCTTACCGAGGACCTCCACATCCTCGCACACAATATTAAGTCTATTTCATTTTTAGTCGCACCAATGGGGCTCTTCGAAGTCCACTTCCTGTTTTCTCGTTTGCGGAAGAAAGTATACATAATCCGTAAATTATTTCTATCTGCGAACTCCACTCATAACTCTCCCCTACTCTTCCTAGAACCGATGCCATAGACACCTACCGCCTGGTCTCCAGCTTGCTTTTTACCTATTTTTGCATTAAAGTCGCCCATCAGTACAGTGTACTGTGATTTTACTTTGGTGATTGCCGATTCCACATCCTCATAGAAGCTTTTAACTATCTGGTCATCATGGCTTGATGTAGGCACGTAGGCCTGCACCACCTTCAGCTTGTACCTCTTATTAAGCCTAATTACGATAGCTGCCACTCTCTCGTTAATACTGTAAAACTCCTCGATGTTGCCAGCTATATCCTGATTTATGAGGAATCCCACACATAGTTCTCGCCTATCTGCTAACCCACAATAGCACGGTACATGCCCGCCCTTTAGTACTGTATACGCCTCATCTGTCCTCCTAACCTCACTAAGCCCTATGACATCCCATTTTATACCGGCTAATTCCTCCAACAGCACTGCTAAGCTAGCCTCACTTGACAAGGTTCTTGCGTTAAACGTTGCCAGGTTCAGTTTCCAATGGCGGCCTGTCCGGAGCCAGAGATTCTTAGCGCCCTCCGCTGCGTCACAGATCTCACCGCCGCCTTGGTCAGTTGCTCCGCAGCCGGTGGGGACTGAGGGCCGAGGGTTAATTGGTTTGTTCATAGTAGGTTGTGGCCAAGTACTACACCAGGGTGGCCAAATCCTGTTCTGGTGAGAAAGTGCGTTGTCGGTTCTGGTCACCGAAATCAGGCCGCACTCCAGGCCTGGTTATGCAATTCCATCGACACGCGGAGTTTTTTTTTAATCCGGTGGAGAATTGCGTGGCACCGGGATTCGATTGGTTTTGTTTGGTTTTGTGGGATTTAGCGTCCCAAAGCGACTAAGGCTATGAGAGACGCCGTAGTGAAGGGCTCCGGAAATTTCGACCACCTGGGGTTCTTTAACGTGCACTGACATCGCACAGCACACAGGCCTCTAGAATTCCTCCTCCAAAGAAATTCTAGCCGCCGCGGCCGGGATCGAACCCGCGTCTTTCGGGCCAGCAGCCGAGCACCATAGCCACTGAGCCACCGCGGCGGCGCACCGGAATTCGAACCCCGGTCCTCTTGCACGCCACGCGGATGCTCTACCTCTACACCATCGCTGCAGCACTGCATGAATATGGCAACCACATGAAAAATATGGCAACGATAATACTTGAGCGCTTAGGGTTTGGCTTGGTTTGGTTTATGGGGGTTCAATGTCCCAAAGCGACTCGGGCTATGGCGGACGCCGTAGTGAAAGGCTCCGGAAAATTTGACCGCTTGGGGTTCTTTAACGTGCACCGACATCGCGAAGTATACGGGCCTCTAGAATTTCGCCTCCATCGAAATTCAGCCGCCGTGACCGGTATCGAACCCGCGTCTTTCGGGTCAGCAGCCGAGTGCCATAACCACTCAGCCGCCGCGGCAGCTGCGCGTACGGGTTAAGGAGTGCTAGGAGCTGACATCGAATAAGCACAAGTCAACGTGCAAAGTTTCAGGTAAATGATAAGAATTTTGTAATCACAGCGGACATTAATACAATTATAAAAAATGTATAATGTGTTTTATTTTGGCCACCTCTCCGTATGCTTCACAAGCAGGTATGTTTTCATTGATTAGTAAAAATTTTTAGGTTTTGCGTGTCTAATGCGAACGCGGCATAATAAAATGTCGATGAAATATTCATGAGTGCCTACCATTAATTCTCCCAACAGTGGTTTCAACAGGGGATCTAAAAACTCAGTTTACTCCATCGCTTCATCTGCCCTTTACATCGTTGTGATGGATAAATCTGTATTATTATTTTTCCTTGTGGCCTGCCGTTGGTTCCACAGTATATGCTGTACGGACTTTATGCTGTCTTTATTGGGTATGTTATTTTCTTGATTTCCTTGTCGCGAGATGGTGCAGCGCACACGTACTCTCTCTAATTGCCACCAATTTTTATATGGCTCGAGATCCAGAACTGTTTTGTTAAGCCCTTTGTTCTATTGGGCAGTATATCACCAAGTAAAGCTACGACTCGAGTGTAGCCCTGTGAGTGTGCTGAGAGAATCAGCGTTGGCAACACAGTTTGCGGTGCTTTGAATTATTAGTTTCTCTACAGTGACCAGAACAGCTTAACTTTCGCGTTTAGATATTGATGCACACTGAAGAAGTCAGTTTTATTCCTCATCTGCATTACGGTACTTCCAACGTAAACTTTAGTCTACGAACCAATTGTATAAAGCTCAGTGTAGCTGTAATTTTTCTTTCAGTGAGATATTTTTTTGTATATATTCAGGTCGGGTTTTTTTGTAATGAAACTGCGTGATGGGTGGGAAAAAATACTGCCTTAAAACTATACCATGCAGATACTGAGCAATGGGTTTTTGCGCAATATCAGGCAGTGAGAGTAAAGTTGTTTTTTTCGTGATCTTACTCTATGAAAGTATGCACATGGCAGTGCACTTTTTCTATCTTCTATTGGAGGATCGTTATGTTTCACATGAAAGGAGCAAACGTAGTTTTCGTACTGGATGTAATCTCTAATCGTTTTCGGGACAACATTCTCGTTGAGAAATACACTACGCGCCTGTAATCTTGGAAACATCATACCAGAGAGTGATAGATATGTAGGAGGACGTACTTAAATCGATGGGTGTTTACGACCCTACCCCGACTTTCATGACATCGGTGTGCAAGGTGCGCATAGCGCAGCGGCGCATAGCGAGATATTGCGTAGGGGGTGAAGTAGGGTAAAAGTTCGGAGTGGGAGGAAAAAACTAAATTTTTTTTTCGCGGGAAAGAAATGGCAAAATAACTGTCACTCTTCTCGGTGGCCGACGCCTCAACCACACCACGAGAGAAAAGGGGACGGTGGGATTGGTTTTGTTTATTGTGGTTTAACGTCCCAAAGCAACTCAGGCTATGAGGGGCGCCGTAGTGAAGGGCTCCGGAAATTTCGACCACCTGGGGTTCTTTAACATAAACTGACATCACACAATACACGAGCCTCTAGAATTTCGTCTTCATCGAAATTCAGCCGGCGCGGCCGGGATCGAACCCGTGTCTTTCGGGTCAGCAGCCAAACGCCGTAGCCACTGAGCCACTGCGGCGGGGCCGAGGACGGTTGGAGTGAACACAGATAAAAAAAACGAAGTGGCTTAATGGAGGGCTCCGAAATGATTTCGACCACCTGGGGATCTTTAACGTGCACCGACATTGCACAGCACACGGGCGCCTTTGCGCGCCGCCTCCATCGAAACACGGCCGCCGCGGTCAGCGTGGGACCAGAGAAACGTAGGTGGTCTGCCGCAGCGCTACGTTGGGAGAGGGAAATGGATGCATTCTCGAGGTGCATTGCGGAGGACTTGTGACCTGTCCGCTACAGAGCGGCTGCTTGGAGGGAAAGCACTGCGTGGGGAAGAAGAAGGATGTAGAAAAAATGAATAGCTGCAGCAGACACGCGGCGGGGAATGCCAAGAGAAAGTGTGACGCGGAAAGAGAGAATGCAGCAACAGCTGTGAAGAAGCTGAGGTTTACGTCGTGATGAGCAATGACAAAAATTCATCGATGCCTCTTACGCGGTGTCACGCGTGTATAATGTGCGATGTTGTGTTGTCATTGCCTCAATGTGCACCTATGAATTCAGCCGACGATAAGTGTCATGAGCAGGGCACGAACATATGCGGAAGGCCAGAACCCTATAATGTAAGGCTAGTGGCATAGAGACTGAACACGTTTGGCGCACCGTACAAATGGCCACCGTGGCAGTTCAATTCATGATTGGTTTCGAGCCACCGTACAGGCATATATATTCCTGACGAAGGCCGGTCCCGCAACAGAAAAACACAAACGGGCGAAATGCGGGGAATGGCCTCTATATGGGCTATCGCCCTAAAAAGTACGCGGTGCCCACCTGAGGGATTTGGTGTTGCGCAGTGCATCGGCCACATGATGTACGACAGCGTCTTCCACGGGGCTCGCGCACTGAATGCACGCTGAAGTCACGTGGCTGTGCGAGACCAGTGGTTCCAGAAGTCTGGCCACGTCTTCCGCACTGTGCCTGTCCAGTTCCACGGCGAAAGAAGACATCTTTCCAAAGCACCCAACTTGCGTGACGTGCGGCATGCACGGATTGTGCCAGGTGACATGGATGCGTGGGGAGACGTTGATCTCTCGAATGGTCTCGAAGACTGGAGATAGGTCAGGCTCTGGGTACCCTCCATAGAGGCTGAACGTCATCTCTTCCACCGTTGAGTTCACCTGTTCATTCGGAGCATTTATTACTGAACCTCGCCGACAACTAGAAACTGTCGTGCAGGAAAGGCACTAAAAACAAACATGAGCAAGGGCGATTCGTCGGCGCTATTGTTCAGACAGGCCGTCGTTTCCGATTCATCTCGACCTGAACGACTAACGTACGCAAGGCTTCTCTATCTTCGGCTGTCACTCAGAGCTTACTGAGGCTGACGATTGTTGCTTCAAGGACAATTTCCACCCATCTCAGCCTGAGTGTCTCTTCGTTTTGCCTCACACGTTTCGCAACACCGAGAAGAGGTGAAAAGATTATATTGGTTGTTATATTTATGAACAACAATGTGTTTTTGAATACAATAAAGCGGAGATATAAATTAATGTGTACGAGATTGCAGTGTAAATATAGAAGAGAATTCTATGTTCGCTTATGTAGCTACGACTGATGTCAGATAGCTTGATATTTGTTGCTGGTGGCTGCACTGATATATGCGGATTTGTAATATATATAAATGTCCGACATATATTATGAGCTGAACATGTTAATTGAGTTGAGTTTAATGGCGCAAAAGCGACTAAGGCGTCAAGCTCAGGGTATGAAAATTGTTTTATATGGATGTTATACAAAAGTCTAAATGAACGGCGGTGTAAAGGGCCTAAAAAGTTAATTCGTGCAACCTAGTAAAGATATAATACAAAATTAAGGTCGCGATTACGATACTCAAGACCAGGCGATAATCCAGACTTTAGGGACCGGTTATGGTTAACCAATTACGCTATGTTTATGCTATTAGTGCTTTAATCGTTAAACAGAGCAAACGCTTAGTACACAGAGCGCCAGGGAGGCACGGCGCCCCCTGGTGTCTATGATGCCGCACACTGTTGTTTTCTTTTGGCGCGTAAGTTGTCATATTCACAGCGCCGAGTTCATGCAGCATAGGCCAGCGCCTGTACACACGCCTATGGATGCACGGCAAGCAGCGGCTGCTGCGACCACCTGGCAGCAATACTAAGAACTGCGGACGTTTGCTGACAACGCCGGTGGGTGGGTAAGGATAGCCAGCAGGCACTAGCGTTAAAATGTCGAATGCATTACTTTCTTTAGCCGTACCAGTGCCATCTTGACTTGAGATTTATGAGGCGTGTAACTAGCTGGAAGCGATTCTTGACAAACATTTGTACTTGCTTCGGCAATATGACTGCTAAAAAAAATTGGCGGTGGCTTAGCTCTGGTTAAGCCTGAATATGCAAGCGAAAAGCTTCATTTATGCATGGTTTGACGTCATGGGTGTCGCAGTTTGCGCACAATACACTGGGAGCACAACGATAACGGTGTGGGCAAGCGCGTTATATAGCCCTCCTTCCGCAAGCGTAGTAACTGTGGTAAACACGCGGCTACAAGTAGAGTCATACGTGGAAGCCGAGCGCGCTCCGATGCACACTCGGTAAACACGCGCAGAGTGCGCGAACGACGGCGAAAGTCGACCGGCGGAACCGCCGCCGAGCGCGGCGTCACGCGGCGACGTCACGCCGACGAACTCGCGCATGCGCAGCTGTTCCTAAAATTGATCACGCCGCACGCCGGACCCGGTGTTGACTAGCCTAGTGAAGTTTTTTGCTTCAGAATACGCGGAAGGGAATTTAGCACGGAGAGAGCAGCCTCCGTGATAGGCGTACTCGACGTATATTATAGTTGGGAAGGCGCACGATGTGGAGAATCCCCAGATATCGGAAGAGGGAAAGTTGGTGATCAACTTAAGGTTGTGATCAGCTCAAGGTTGTGATCAGCTCAAGGTTGTGATCAGCTCAAGGCGCTCATTAAAGATTTTTGCTTCCACAAAAAAGGGCACCAAAGCTGGTTGCTGAAATTACGCATTTGTAATGACAAGTCGCTATAACTTGTGTGCCATTTTGCAACTCTGTACCAATAACTGTTTTCCTTACTGGCGATGACGTGGCGCGAAGTGGGATAACGGACCCAGTGGACTACAGAGCCGCCATAAAGTTCTACTTCGAAGGTCACACCGAGCGATACTTTCGATGAGATGAAAAATGTTTATGGGGAGGATTCGCAGTCACATAATGTAGTCGTTAACTAGCCTGCAATGTTAAAATGTGATTGAAATTCGGTGGAAATGGGTCCAATTGTAGGGCGACCCCACTCCGCTATCGATAAACACACTATCCAGGGAGTACAGGCCGCCATTTTGAAAACCACGGCGTATCCAATAAACAGCTAGCCGAAAATGATAAGATAAGTGTGGAGTCAGTGAAAAAAAGTGTTACTTTTTAACCTAGCTAAATCTAGTCGACAGGCGAAAGCATATGTTTAGCCTGGTGTGCTGATGGCTTTGCTTTTCTGGGTCGCCGGCACGTCAGGCGACATTACTTTGATAGTAGTATCAGTTGATGAAGACGATGATGTGCAATGCACAGCGTGAGAGTGCGTTGCAGTTTAACACTAGGCGTGATCGGCTGCGGCGATAGCGTATAGTGTCTTCGTGCAGTGGCCAGCGAAGCTGATCTGTTCGCGTCGCCCTGTGTTCGAAAGCCTGTCGCGGCACTATTTTATTTTATTTCTGCATGAACTTTTGCTTTGTTATGTTTTTTGCAAGGTCACCTGCAAAGTCAATCTTCACGCAAACGCGGTGAGCCTGTTATTCCTCGTGAAGTAGTGCTTTCGCAATGAAATGTCAACATGATCTTCATAAGTATAAGGTATCCGCACACTGGATTCATTGGTTGCTCTCTGAATCTTTCCAAAACCACGAAGGAGTGGAATCCTTCCAGGCTATTTCCACGATGTGCTACGGACGCGGGAGGAGTTCTTAAACAGACTTCTTTTTTTAGTTTTTCCACGCGGGGAAAAATCTGGGTCCATCGCAATGATCCGGTGACTGAAGTCCAGTCGAGGAGACTGAAGCATTCGGACTCATCATCGTCATCAAAGAAGGCACGCGCCCAATCCCCAACTGGCAAGACATGTTCACATTCTTGGGACTAGCACGCAATAGTCGATGGATTTCCTTTGAATTTCCATTGTAGATGAGTTTTCCCAGTGGTATGATAAAATAGCGATGGCCTCCAGTCTGCCCAACTGAACACTCGCTTGTCGCTACCCAAACAATATCTACACATGGACACACCGTCGTTCCTGAGGTGTCCGCACGCTTTGTCCTGGTTGTTTAGTAAAGCATCGACAGCAATACCAATCAAGGTATGGTAGAACTACCTTCCCTACACTGCTCTCAGAGACATGTGTTGGTGCCACGCTGCACTGTTTCTGTGACCGAGGCCCATGCTTTTCTTTGCACAGTTCATTATGGGGACGAATATACGGCGTTACTGTGCGGCCTAACTCCCGCCAGCTATGAAGAAGGCGTCTCCCTGACCGTCGCGGCGGTCACCAACAGTTTTCCAGCCAGTTGGCCTCCACAAACCTAACGTGAATCAGTTTATGATCACTTATATCTCTTTCTATAGCTTACCGGCTCTTCCATTTTAATCGCAGCCATTTTAAGGGCTGCCATTTTAATGGCAGCCCTTTCGAAGGATGCAGCTGTGACCGACTCCTCCAGTGACAACGCAATGTTGAATGTAGATATTTGTACTCATATGATGAATATTTTAATCTGCTGAACCTGCCTACAGGAAGCCTTATCGAGTGCCACCCTTAGAATGCTAGGCAATAGCGCAGGAAATCTGTTACATATCGGAAAGAAGCATTACTTAGGAATGGAAATGTCTGTCAAGGGGACGTTCAAGGATATTAGGATGAAGCACAAACGTCAATGTATAGATGTCTCTTGCAAAAAGACGTTTCATTCGAGTTGACTGCTGTGCTCCTACTAAAACTTTGGTTGCTTTCGACACCGACGTATAGTACATAGTCCCACGTTTTTCTCACCGAGAGTGCTCGGGCCAGGAAGCACATGGAGCGGACGGGGAACCAATTATGCTGCAGGTTGAGAACACGCAGCCGTGTGTCGAAGCACAGAAGGGAGGCGGCGGGGATCGCGAACTCTTCTCCAAGGGAGCACCCTTCAATCCTCAGCTGCTCCAGGTTGCCTGCGTTGGGACACATGCGGAATCATAACTGGCTGCCAGCATCCGGTGCCAGTGGCTAGGTCTAAACTTCAAATAATTCTGCTGTGCAAGAACCGACGCCATGAAAATTGTATTTAATTACACTATCTGCAATACTCATCACTCTAAGTCGCACCGTTTTAGAGTGACAGTTCCAAATGTCTTCACTGAAATGGCTTACGAAAAAATTCAGGGGAGCACTTTGTTGACCTCAAGTGCGGTTAGGCGAAAGCCTTAAGCGCGGTATTGCTGCTTGTGTCACTGTTAAGATGCTAAACTTCGCCTCTTAAGAGTGGACCGTGACAGCGTCTTGCAACGCTGCCAGGGACTCCACAGAACGCCATCGCTCGTTCGGCTCTACGCCTTGCTCGTCGGTAAATTGGTTTTTGAGGAAAGGAAATGTATCTGCCTCGCATACCTCGGTGGACACCTGAACCTCGCCGTAACGGGAAGGGAGAAAGATGGGAGTGAACGAAGACTGGTTGCATGCTCGCTAGTCAAAGTGCACTGGCCCCGTTTGAAATTCGTGCATTGTGACGTCATGACCATTTCGACGAATTGAAACAAGGTCAGCGTAGCTACGGCGGCCACGCGAGGTCTCGCTTTGGCTGTCAGAGTGTTGCGCAACAAAATTAGCCGGAACATGGAAATGCACACGCAAATATAAAAAAAAATAGATGGGCCACTAAACTATACACCTTTTAAAGCAACACGCAAGTGACTAGAAAAAGTTAACGCTAAGATACAAAATCCAACAAAAAGAAGTACAAACGAATAATTCGAAGGAAGAGACCAGAACATGCTTTGAAAAGTATGAGCAAACAGGAAGAAGGAATTATGGTTATTGAATTATTCTAGGGGTAATGTTCCGCTGGAGGTGGAATTCGAATATCTCATCGTGAGGGCTGTCGTCCTCTGCGCATGCGCATGCACAGAAACATTTTTCTCGTCTCAAATATGGTGGTCATTAGAACGGCGTTGCTGAGGTTATAAGCTGCAGAAAAGTGCGAATGTCAAGGTAAGAGTTGGTCAGAGATGGACGCTGAAACCAATTCTAAGTGTGATGAGAGGCTGTAACAGGTGAAGTATCACGTGCTGCCGCTTTCTGAGCGATCTGGAAATCAAAGAAGGGAGTCGTAATTGGCTTTCCACTTTAGGGCAATTTGATGCGTCGCGATAGGCGTTAAGAGTCTGCACTTCCACCGGTCTGCCTTGGATGAGTGCGAAGCATGTCCTGAGCATGCCTTGTATGTGATAAGTAAGACTGACCGTGACTATCCGCATCATGTTCCTCGATCAACTCGTCCGTCTCCTTTTAGTTGTCACCAAAAGTGCTTGCGTTTCATTGTCCACATTGCGCAGGGCAGGCTTTCAGTGTGTAGCCAACGAGTGCAAATATCCTTGCGGTACTTTCATGAGCGTAAACTGTTGCTCTCATGAGAGTGCCGCAAGGATGGTTGAATCCATTGGCTACACACTAAAAGCCTGCCCTAGCACAATGTGGACAATTAAAAGCAAGCACTTCCGTGACAACGAAAGGGAGAGTTATGAGTTTATCTAGGAACATGCTGCGGATAGCCATGGGCTAGTCGGCATTCAGTATATGGTCTGTAGAGCAAAAAAGAACAAATTAAAGCCGGAAGTGATTACCGCGAACATGTGCTCTATGTATCCTGAGTAATACTTGTTGGCGGGCTAGTTGGTACATGTTTCCAGAAAATGGTTGTAGCGCCGAAACAGACAACACACAGAAAGCTAGACGGGACAGGCGCATGACTTGGCGCATGCATGACAACAAGTCTTCAGGCTATATGTTTTCTATTGACGTTGTCGATCTGTTCTATTCTATCCCACAGATTGAGTTGTTAGCTGCTGTACAGTCATGCATTGAAAATAATGGTGCGGTTTCTTTCCAAAATGCTGCAGGTGTTTCTGTTGAAAATTTCATGGCAATGTTAGAGTTTTATCTGTCTTGCACTGTGGTATCATTTGCAGACCAGCTGTTTGTTCAAAAAAGGGGAATTTGTATCGGTTCCTGTGTCGCTCCTGTGCTGTGTAACATCTTTCTTGCGGAGCTGGACAGGACATTGATAGATACTTTTGAGGAAGCCAAAGAGCTGAAAACTTTTAGATATGGTGACGATTTTTTAATTATTAAAAAAAAAACAGGTTCCCTCATTTTATTCACAAACAGTGGAATAAGTTTTATCTGCTTTTAAACTACTTGGAAAATGTTTGGACTTCACCCATGAGCTTGCCCAAGGCAATAGGTTGCAGTTTTTAGACATTAAAATCACCCTTAAAGACGAAAGCTTTTGCTGGATGTATTGCCCTCGCGCACGAAAGGAATTAATGCCCTATGATTCTGCCCATTCAAAGACTGTAAAGCGCGCCATTGCCCAGATGTGCCTGGAAGCATCGCTGAAGAAATCATGTTGCCATAAAGCAAGCGAAAGCTTTCAAACCCAGGTTCGGAAGTTGGAACAAGCAGGCTTTCCAACGTCGATCATAAGCACAGTAGCAGAAACTTTGTTGAGAAAACTAATGAAAGAATGTAGTAAAGATGGCAATGAACATGAGGTCACCAAAACCAAAAGTATACCGGTTGTCATCCCGTACATCCATAAGGTGGCGCACAATTTGAAGCATGTGTCAACAAAATACAAGGTACCTGTAGTTTTTTCCTCCCCCAAGAAACTGGCTGCCCTGTGCGTTAAAACTGATCCCAACAAGGCAAAGAAAACTGCATGTAACAAAAGGCATGCAGCTCCGTTTGTTAAATGTGCTGTGGGAGTCGTTTACCAGATTCCTCTGACGTGCGGAAAGAAGTACATCGGCCAAACCGGCCGCTGTATTGACGACCGATTAGCAGAGCACAGTCGGGATTTAAAAAATGGCACAGGCTCACATCTGCCCAATCACTTGTAAAGCCTGCAGTGAAGAAAGAAAGATTAAGTGTACAGCAAGGCTGAAAGAAACGAAGGTTTTAAGCAGAAGTCAGGACCAGACAGCCCGTGAACTGTTAGAGGCTTTCTATATCAAAAGAAACAGTAGCGACTGTGTTAATACCCCTTCAATTGCAATATATAAGAATGAAACTGCTTTTTTAGATACACGGGGGTGAGACACCTGTGTGACTTGGCTATCTTTTTCAAAAAAAAAATGTTTTTCAATTTGTTCAATTTTTTTACATCCCTCCCGCGCATGTGTGGTTTTTGCGATCCTTCTTGATTGTGTGTCTTATATTCTTTCGCGTTCGCGGTGAATAAATCAGTTGGAAGTTGCGCCTGTCCCGTCTACCTTTCTGTGTGTTGTCTGTTTCGGCGCTACAACCATTTTCTGGAATCTATGTATCCTATTCCTCTTGTTCGGTGTTCCTTTCCCGCTGCTGTAGGTTTTCGATTGCCCGTGCTATGAGGGAAATACGTGTTTCTTGCCTCCGAGTAGGGCGGCATAAGCCCGCTGCAGGCGCGGTTCGCATTCCGTGCACAAGAAGAATTCCAGGCATTTCAGGCGGGTGGGGGGTGTCTGCGGGGTCGCAGCAGGGGCCCCGGGCACTCTGGCGTACGAAGGCGGGCGCGGCGTCAGTGCGACGGCAATGGCCTCGATGTCCTCGGCGAGGATGGCGAAGGAGCGCACTGTGAGGATCCTGAGGCTGGAGCTCTGCAGAGCAGCCCGAAGCGCGGCCGACGGAGTGATCGTGTCTGCTCCGCTGATCTGCAGCCAGAAGGAAGCATAGAAAGCACTAGGTTTGTTGGGAAGATACCCGACCGTAACTCATCTGTCCCAGGCAGCAAAATGGCTTCAGAGCGAAAGCTCTACTTTGCGACAAAAGCTGCGAAAGCCGAAGCATCGCTGAAGCCTTGGCCTTAAATAAATAGATAAATAAACAAAGGAAATATACCCTGCCACGACTGGGATTCGAACCCGCGGCGGCTCTAAGAGATCAGCTTCGCTGGTCACTGCTCAAGAGCTTATCCCTGTCAGTGTGCTTCCCTGCATAAAGCTATCGCTGCAGCAGGTCGCGCTTTGTGTTAAACGACAACTCACTCTCGCGCTATGCAATGTACATCGTCATCTTCACCAAGTTTCACCTGCAGCACGCACTGATCGGATCAGCTTCACCTTGATTAGAGATTAAGCCGACTGTATTATTGTCGCCAGGCTTGCCGGGGAGCGAGCAAAGCAACGCCATGAGCCAATAAAGCTCAACACATGGTTTCACACGTCTACTCGTTTTACCTACGTTAAACCCTACTACTATTTTATTTGATAGCAGCGAGGTTATGAAATGCGTACCGCGGCAGGTGCGCAAAGAGCGTTACATGTTACCTGTATAGTTTTATACGCATGCTAAACCCTCCGTTGTTCTTCAGAAAAAAAAAAAGCGCTTAAAACTACTTCCCTAAGTAGGTGCACACCAACACCACTTCACAGAGCGATCGAGAGAGCCAGTTATGCACTTTTTCTTTCCTCAAGATGAACGGAGGATATAGAAGGCGGAGAAGAACACATTGAGAACTAGACGGTCTAATTTCCTCCCTCCAAGAGAGCCCTGGAGTCCGTGAAGCGTGCGGGAGCGTGTTACAGCAAGCCTGGACACGTTTTGACAAACCCTGTTCTTGAGAAGTGCTTTTAACTGTCGGAAAATCGCGCAGTTGGAAGATCCTGCTATGAACATATGTGTGGGAATGATATAGTTACCCGACGCAGAGCTAATTTTTTCCTGTTCTGGCACCGAGTAGTTAAGACTGCCATTGAAAACCAAGGGGTAGCGTTTTTGACTATGAGTAGCAGAAAGCTGAAAGCAGCCCGAGTGGGATTTTAGGATTTGTGAAGGTTTGACGTCCCAAAGCGACTGAGGCTATGAGGGACGTCGTAGTGGAAAATTTCGACCACCTGGGGTTCGTTACCACGCACAGACATCGAACAGTACACGGGCCCCTAGCATTTCGCCTCCATCGAAATGTGACCAACGTGGCCGGAATCGAACCCGCGTACTTCGGGTCAACAGCCGAGCGCCATAACCACCGGGCCACCACGGTGCTATCGAGCGGGATTTGCGGATTTATTCACTGTTATGAGGCAATCTTATAATACTGGAAAAAATGCGTTCATACACATATTCGCGTTGAAAACGTTATTTTCCTGAATATAGCGGTACGTATATCACGGTTCGCACTTCGCGTGGAGATTATTCATGCGCTCATGAATACTAACCGAAGCTTTTTCTTGTGCCAGAAAGATGATCACGCCAAGCTGCGAAACATGTCTCTCTACAGTACTCGATCTCTATCTACCTTTAAGTACTCGGGAGGCGAGGGAAAGCAAGGCAGGAAAACGTATGAACTTTAAATAATACACAAAATACACGTTTAAAATGTCAGTACTGTCCGTCCTTCACAACTATGCTGCGTATACTTGATATTTATCGCCTCACGCAGGTAGCAACGGTGCATAGGCTTGCTTCATACCGAGTGCCTACGAGTGGCCAATGAAAGACAAATCATCACGGCACAAGAACAAATTCTGCCGTACTTCTTACCTGCAGGTGATTAAGGGAGACATGGTTTCGCACGAGGCGTGCAAGAGCTTCGCCCTCCTGTGCCACCACGAAGTCCTTGCAGAGCACGAGGATTAGAAGTGTGTTATTCTTAGCCAGATAATCCAGGAAGACAGTAGCATCTTCATCTGCCGCCTGCGCAAACATTCAGTTCAAATTTCAGTGAACATTGTATAAGGCCTTTGTCTTAGAAGGCAGTGGTTGCGCAAGCCGGACGGGAAATCATACCGAACCATTCTGGACAAAAGGATTTTTGAACAGGAAAATATTTATAGACGCAATTTTTTCATATAATGTAAGATTTGACTAAAAATCAACATACCCGCAGATCTCCCGTCGTCAGGCTTGCATTTTCTTGCTACTAACGTTTTTGCTATCGTCAAAAGCGTTCCCCATCGGTTTTCTATGGCGTTTTTAAGTTTGCTACACATCGAAACAATGAACCATAACCTTCAAATTTCCATAACAGTACCTTACAGCTTCCCAATAATAAAAAAAAAGTGTTTGTACATTCCTTGCTCAGAGCGCATGACTGCAAGGCGTGAAGGGTACAGCAAGATCGCACTCTTAGGTTGCGGTTCTTATGCATGTCTCTCCGTTCATGGAGGCCTTGATTGTGAACTGGGATTGCACCCCTTAGGGCGCGAATTTTGTTTCGGCCAAAAGAGTTAGCGACTTCAGTTTGGGACGAAAGAAGCCAAGCAAAGGTTAGTGTGGAAAAAAAAAAAAATGTGGTCGCAGCATTTGCGCCAAGTATTGTTGCACGCCATACACGATACACCCTGCAGTTATACCTTTGCGAAATATAGAACTGCATTTAAACGACCAGAAATAGAATGCTAAACGACGAATGGTAATTTGTATGAAAGAAAAAAAAAGTATTGTTCAACAGCTGCAGCGTCACGGCACACTAAAATGCATGACTAACAGTTGTGTCAATACATATCTGGACGGTGTTTTAATGCGCCTTCATTGCAACACCTTTAAGCTGGCGGGCCTCTTAAAAGAGTACATATGCTCGTATAAGTCCAAATGTTAATAGCAGAAGCCCTGAAGGGCAGGGTACAGCGACTTCATTCGAGGCAGCTAAGGGGGAAGCGATCTGTTTGCGTAAGCGACCATCAAAATCCAACAGCGGCGATAACGGGGCCATGCTGCTGATTTCCTCGATAAGCGCTTATATTCCAGAGAGTTTAGTCGCGTGGCTCCCTTCCTTTCGTGTGGTATCCTTGTGCAGTGAGATGTCGAAATATGCTGACGCAGATGGCTTGAACTCTTGCCATATCACCATCTTCCTTCGCGAATTTACTGTTTTCTTCTTCGATAGTCTGTCTTTTGTGTGCAACGAGAAGGCATGTAGCGTAGCTGTTTTAGACAAATAATTTTTTCGGACCCCCATGAATCCTCTTTTTTATTATAATTACTGCAATTTAGCCTTTAGTTATTACTACTTCATGAAGAGCTTCATTACTGCTTATTCTTTCTTTCAGCCTTTCTTTAATTCCCCTTTCTCTCTTTCTTTCTTACTTTCTCCCGCTTCATTTATGTCTTAATCGCGACTCCCTTGCTTTTTGTTCCTCCTGCCTGCAAGAGATCATCGTCTTCGTTGTCATTACTCAGTACACTACCGCCGCTCCTATCATCGTCAGCTGACTGCATGTTACTCTCGGTTCGCTCATAAAATATTCTGGAGTCCTGTCACCGCTTTAGCTAGCAGGAGTGACAAATCATGAAAGACGCCTAATCTCCTTCACGAGAAAATTGTACGTAAAATACTTTTCCTGCAGATAATTTATTTCCAGTCGCTGAAAGGATGAGACACCATGCAGTCGCAAAATTATCCATAACAGCATTTTGCATCGTATCTGATACGCAAATATATACCTGTCCAACAGCGCAGTATCGCCCATTCTTACGCCGCAGCCGCTGTCAAATAACGACAAATGGCTATTTTATCACCTTAAATATTTTCATGACGCAACCACTAGTTCGATTGAGCAACACTCTTTCTTTGCCTGTTGAATTTCCTCAACAAGCAACAGCAACATGCTGCTGTTATGGCCGCCAGACAGTGACACTGCGGCAGTAAATAAGATTTCGTTTCGTACCGCTCACGATATCTTACGACAAGAAAAGTTCATATGATATTTGATACGCTACCCTGTGAGAAATAAGAAACGTAAAAGTATGGGAAAGTTGGTCCGACATGCTTTGCCACGAGGGCTGCAGCGGGAAGGGGAAAGTGCAAGATAGGACGCACACACAACCACGTATCTGTGCCCTATTAATGAAAATTCGTACAATTCCGACCTCGCCAGTCGCCGTAAAGAGTGTGAACTACGGAACAGCACACCATTGCACATGCAGAACGGAAATGATTACCAGTTAAGCGCTTTACCTTGAAAAACATTGTAGCGCAGCAGAAGATAAAAACACAAAGAAATAAAACGAGCACCACGGGCGCTACACCATGGGCGTTACGGGTGCTTCAGCGTCCGTGGTGTTCGTTTCTGCTATTTGTGTTTTGTAGCGAAAGCTACATTGGCCACGAACTTGCAATTTCGCTGTGGCGGTGCTCCGAGGAGGCACAGAGATTGACCTTGAGCCGTTGCCTAGCAACCACCGCAGCTGGTGCTCGCTGCGCCATCTGGCAAGACGTCGCACCACGAGCCTCACCGCGCAGCCACCGCCGCCGTTTGGTATGACGTTACACCACTTGCCGCTTCATTGCGCTCGCTTTCGCTACCTATATTCTGGCGTAGGCGAGCTAATCCACTGCCAGTTTTTTTTTGTTTTCTGTTGCGCTACAGTGTTTTTCAAGACTATGAACCATCAAGCCCGCAGAGCCACTCTACTAAGGCGCTTTACCTTGATGTTGTAAAAGGCGATGGTCTGTAAAGTGGTGGTGCGCACCATGTATTTTCCCAACGTCTGCGCCACGTCCTCATCGAAGTGGATGCTCCATACGTGCAGGCGTTGGAGGGCCGGAAGGCAGGCCACCGAGTGGGACCACATACGCATGTCGGGCAACTGCTC
The DNA here is from genome assembly GCF_055824585.1 of Amblyomma mixtum. Taxonomy (NCBI): domain Eukaryota; kingdom Metazoa; phylum Arthropoda; class Arachnida; order Ixodida; family Ixodidae; genus Amblyomma; species Amblyomma mixtum. Next base: position 130,124,989 of record NC_143018.1, on the reverse strand, counting down.
CTGTTTGAAATGGGTACGCAATGCATGTAGGGAAAAATGGTTTACTTCCAGCCCTCTTTTGAGGTAAATAATTAGCATACTGAATTAATTAGCAAATTTTAGCATAGCATCACCGCATACAGCTAATCCGGATCATGAGGGGGAAATAACTAGAATAATAAGAATGGGGTGGAGCGCATATGACAGGCCCTCTCAGATCATGAATGGCACTTTACCAATATCCTTCAAGCGAAAATTATACAACAGCTGTATCTTACCGGTAGTAACCTATGGGGCAGAAACATGGAGGCTAACAAAGAGGGTTCAGCTTATATTAAGGGGAACGCGGCGAGCAATCGAAAGAAAAATGATAGGTGCAACGTTAAGAGACAGGAAAAGAGCAGAGAGGGTAAGGGAACAAATGCGAGTTCATGACATCCTAGTAAAAAAAAAACAGGAAGAAATGGGCTTGGCCAGGGAACTTGATGATAAGGTATTATAACCGATAGTCTTTTAGGGTAATTGAGTAGATTCCAAGAGAAGGCAAGCGTAGCAGGGGAGGCAGAAAGTTAGGTACGCGGATGAGGTTAAGATCTTTAAGGAACGAAACAGCGCAACTAAAACGAAGGACCAAGAAAAAGAGACACGAACACGCTGACTTACAACTGACTGTTTTAATAGGAAAACCACATATAAATATAAACCACATATCTCTAATCGCTGCGTCACAGCCTCACGTCGTCATCGCAAACTACTAACATAAAAAGAAAGGAAAAACCATTGGCGAAAGGTAAGCACCTACAGGCTCCCACGCTTTTCCAACAGATATATTTCGCGCTTAGACAAGGCCATCGAAGTGCTGCTCACACATGAGTCAACTTCTGTGCAGATATGATACGCCTCTACTACTTCCCGTACCAGTTGTTCTTTATGGCGATACAGCACAACAGTGTTGTCAAAGTACGGAGTGCAAAGGCAGGATTTGCAATGTGCAGCCAGTTATGACGAACCGGAGCCACGCAAAGAATTAGCGTGTTCCAAAAGGCGTTCGTTGAGGCACCTGCCTGTTTGACCCACGCAGAAATGGCCACACGAGAACGGAATCCTGTAAACGACTCCAACTCTGCACTGCACAAACTGAGTGGCATGACGGACTCCGCACCCTTCTGTGGCGTTGCCGTTTTCTTTCTTGCGTTTCACTGACGCCGGAACCTTGCTCAGCTTATTAGGCGCTGAAAACATGACCTTGCCCCCAAACTTCGCCGCTATCTTCTTCCATCTGTGAGACAGCCGATGCACATATGGGACCACCACCCCTTTGTTCTTACTTCCAGTGTCATTCTCAGCTACTTTTTCTTTCTTTGTTTTCATTTTCAAGAGTAGCCTGTTGCACGTTGACACTAACACCTCTTCCGGAAAACCTGCTGCTCTGCAACGAGACCATTGTGTGTCAAAGCTTGAACCAAGTTCATGCAAGCATGACTTCTTAATTGCCGCTCCAAGGCATGCCATGGCGATCCCGTTCTTGACCAGCTTGGAATGATTTGAATCAAAATCAAGAAGTGGCTTTTGCGTTCTTGGTGCGTACATACATGGTTCCTTTGAAACTTGAAGTTCACATCCAAAAACTGCAGGCGTTCTTCAGAAGGCATTTCATAGGTAAACCTTAGTTCAGGCGCCGTGCTTGAAAATACCTTCATGATGTTATTGACCACTTCAGGGCTTGCTTCCGTTGGTAGTGCCACAAGATAGTCATCCACGTATCTGAGGATGCTAGAGGTTCAAAGGAACCATGTATGTTGGCGTTACGCACCAAGAACGCGAAAGCCACTTCTTGATTTTGATTCAAATCATTCCAAGCTGGTCAAGAACGGGATCGCCATGGCGTGCCTTGGAGCGGCAATTAAGAAGTCATGCTTGCATGAACTTGGTTCAAGCTTTGACACACAATGGTCTCGTTGCAGAGCAGCAGGTTTTCCGGAAGAGGTGTTAGTGTCAACGTGCAACAGGCTACTCTTGAAAATGAAAACAAAGAAAGAAAATGTAGCTGAGAATGACACTGGAAGTAAGAACAAAGGGGTGGTGGTCCCATATGTGCATCGGCTGTCTCACAGATGGAAGAAGATAGCGGCGAAGTTTGGGGGCAAGGTCATGTTTTCAGCGCCTAATAAGCTGAGCAAGGTTCCGGCGTCAGTGAAACGCAAGAAAGAAAACGGCAACGCCACAGAAGGGTGCGGAGTCCGTCATGCCACTCAGTTTGTGCAGTGCAGAGTTGGAGTCGTTTACAGGATTCCGTTCTCGTGTGGCCATTTCTACGTGGGTCAAACAGGCAGGTGCCTCAACGAACGCCTTTTGGAACACGCTAATTCTTTGCGTGGCTCCGGTTCGTCAAAACTGGCTGCACATTGCAAATCCTGCCTTTGCACTCCGTACTTTGACAACACTGTTGTGCTGTATCGCCATAAAGAACAACTGGTACGGGAAGTAGTAGAGGCGTATCATATCTGCACAGAAGTTGACTCATGTGTGAGCAGCACTTCGATGGCCTTGTCTAAGCGCGAAATATATCTGTTGGAAAAGCGTGGGAGCCTGTAGGTGCTTACCTTTCGCCAATGGTTTTTCCTTTCTTTTTATGTTAGTAGTTTGCGATGACGACGTGAGGCTGTGACGCAGCGATTAGAGATATGTGGTTTATATTTATATGTGGTTTTCCTATTAAACAGTCAGTTGTAAGTCAGCGTGTTCGTGTCTCTTTTTCTTGGTCCTTCGTTTTAGTTGCGCTGTTTCGTTCCTTAAAGATGCAATATCAACTCGCCCACTATGCTATGTTGCTAGAGGTTAAGATGTTTTCGGGGATAGGGTGGTCGCAACTGGCAAGGGATAGGGTTAGTTAGAGAGACATCCGAGAGGCCTTTGACCTGCAGTGGGCGAAGACAGGTCGATGATGATGATACAACTAGCACCAGCAGCAGGCAGCACAGAGAGGCCAGCTTGGGGTGTGCCTGGCCTATCCGTGTCATTTTCGTCGGCGAAAATATTGGAAGCGACAGCGGCTAGGCTTACCACATTGGGTTCGTCGTTCAGCGTAGCAGTGACGTGCAGGTTACAAACTCCCGCTCCTCCGTTCTGCAGCGCATGCCAGAAGACGGCCGTCTCGACTTGAGTGATAGTTTGGTCCATAACAACGTGGGTCACGCATCTGCACAGTTACGAAAAATGAACAGAAAAATTCTACTCTAAATAAGGCACGCATCGGGATATTTTGTTGGCATTCAAGTTAGCTAAAAGACGTCAGGACGGTACAGAACAGAAAGAAGGATAACAGGATGATGCACTTCGCCTTGTAGTCTTTGCTACTGCGCATAATTCTGACATGTTTAAACCAACAACATACTTCTTTTATGAAATGTTTTCCAGCTACTGCGCACTTCCCTTCGTTTACGCGGGTATGCCGCACATTTCAGTGCACCGGTACTTTGGTGCCCTTAAACTTCCATTTTCTCTTTGCTTGAGGCTCACTTTCTTTGCATTTGAGGCTGGATGAACTAAGGCGGCTCCTATAATTAATTGTGTGCACGACAGCAGGGCCAGCAGGTGTGCTCCACCCTGGTACACGAGCCTGCACCTGCTCCGCCACGACAGGCAGTCGGGTGCAGGTCCACCTCACTCGCATGGCGCCACGACATGCGATGATGCAAGCGACTTCCAATTCTAAGCGCTGTTGGTTTGGGTCATGTGTAATGGTGGCTGTAGGCCTTCACCTGGTCTGCATTACTCAGTACATCTCGCCCTAAACGCACTCACAGTTAGCATGAAGTTCCAGCCTAGAAAAGCGTTAACAAACGTAATTCGCCGATAAACAAACTTTGGCGTTCAACTGCTTTGGCAAACTGCAAGACAAAGTCGACGTGTCATGCACAGTCGCATGCGGAACTCACCTGTGCTGCTGAAGAAGCAGGTGCATGAGCAGGGAGACCAAGAGGACGTCCCGTATTTCCGGGGTGTTGCAGTCGGGCCAGTTGAATCCCTCGAGCGCTAGTTCGCCCCACGAATGCTCGCGCAGCTCGATACAGTTGCGAGAAAGTACGCGATTCCACGGCTCAAGCTCGGACACAAGCCAGCACTGCTTCTTGCCGGGCTCCCACGTGCAGGGACGGTCAAAGCTCTCGCTGCTGCTGCTACTGCCACTTGCAAGCGCTGCGTACGTGTTCAGAGACAAATGGAAGGGGTTAGGTTGGGTGTTGTTTTGTGTTGAGGTTATGTACAGTCATTGCCAAAAGTAACCAGGCTGCATGGTTTGCTTCTCATTCCTATAGTAGAGCCCTCACGGTTTCCCTAAAGATCAAAAAGTTCTTTGAAGGTGACGACAGGGGTTCTTCTTACCATACAGAAACTTAGAGCTGAAGGGCTGGCATAATCGCTTTAATATACGCCTGAGAAGCAAACCGTGCGGCCTGGTTACTATTTGCAAAGACTCTAGTACATCAGCAACTATGGTCATCACGCACCAAAGGCAATGGAAAGTTTGGGTTGGTTTCAGGAGCCTCTATCTCCACACGAGGCAAATGATTACGAGAACAGCACCTTGGGCATGTTGGTTATTCATTTTGTGATGGAATAGCATAGACTGGCGGGACAGGACAGGAGACAGGTGCTGACTTACAGCTAAGTTTGTTTCGAAGAAAGACGGCTTCTTATAGCATCTGTACAACCACATGCGTCACACTCATATCACTCATGCACTCTAAAATGACCAAAGCAGTTTTGTTTTAGAGATGAATCAATGCTTAACATGTGAAGTTCCTTCTTTGTTGCAATACAATTGCCGCGCAGCCTCGCTATCGAAGCTGCCTCGATAATATCCCGCATCAGCTGCTCTTTGTGTTTCACAAGTACTCTGAATCTGCCAAGGTGAGGCGCACAGGTTTTCGAGGGGCAGTCTCTGCAATGAATCCCTTGATTTCTTCATGCTTGCTTAAAATTCGTTTTCTGTTCTAGTAGTGTTTCGTTCATGCATCTACCAGTCTGTCCTATGTATTCTTTTCCGCAAGTCACTAGGCACAGATACACCAAATGCCTGGTGTGTTCGTTGCCGCTTTCTTTAGAGCAGCCAGAACGCCAGTTCACCCGTGGAAGAGAATGTCTTTACCGGAGTCACCGCTGCGACATCTGGAAGTCTTGGAACCACGGGGCGACGACGACGATGGGGGTGAAGGCGCTGACGCTCCTCTACCGAGGGAGCGCCGCAGCTCGCTGAAGACATCAGCGACGTCCGAAGTGGTAGCCTTGCTGAACGTGCATAAGCCCTGCAGCGTGCTTATGTACTCTGCAGCGATGATACCAGAGCGCCGGCCCTTCTTTGGTGGCGTCGTCGTCATGCTCTGTAGATGATACTGGAAACAGGAACGCGTGAGATATAGGACGGCAACAAAAGCCTATGGGCGTGGCGGTGGATTTCCAGCTACTCTAGAAACAAATAAAGGTTCATAAAAGTTGCGGAAGAGAGCCGGCCCGCAAATCTCAACTGGCTATTCCGGTTTTTTTTTTTTGCTGCCGTTATCTAAGACTTCAATGCATTCTTCACGGCTGTAGTGTAAACATAACAGGTAGACTGATAGCGGGCTGTCTTTTAGAGGATGTTGGCTGTTGTTTTCAGAGGACGTTTAACGGCAATTAATGTTTGAAGTGAAGCTATAAAAAGGGTTCAATATTTAACGAGGGACGTTCTCTAGGTGAGAGCCATAAATACTCTTCCCCCCCCCCCCCCCAGCAAGACTGGAGACATTTTCCTTGTTGGATGAATGAGATACGCTTCATTGATGACACCCTTCAGTAACAGGAACGTCGAAGGTATTATCTCAGCAGGACGTTAACCCTCCCCCCTCCTTTCATCCTGAGTTCCGCGGAAGGTCAGAAGATGATTAAGGTGAAAGCCTTATAGGGACTATTACCAACGAAACCTGGCGTCGTTATCGGCGTCCAGGAAAAATGGTCCACAAAGCCCAAGTGACGTCATCAGCCAAGAAAAAAAAAACTGCGAGGACACTTTGGCAACTAAAGTCTTGAGAGGCGAAAGCCGAAGACGCTATGCCGCGATGACTTCCGGTGAATGTGACGTCACACCGTTCCCGTGGCTATATCGGTACCCCAATTATAGATCTTTCGGGGATCTTAAGTGTTAATTATGCTTAATTACATATTTTTTCATCTCATTTGACTCAAGTCCGACGTTTCGCCGACCATTCTGTGAAAATTTTCACTATGCCGTGACTACTTCCGGTGGATGTGACGTCACACCGTTCCCATAGCAATATCGACGTCCGCGCTATTTCGACGCAATTTCGACATTCTTGCCTGTAATTAATTAACTAATTAATCTACAGTCATCGAACCTGGCTTCTAATTTCATTTTTTCCTCCTCTATCTGAAGCACTCATTGGTTTCCTTCTTTTTTAGTTCCCGAGTTAGGCGCGTGTGACACGATTTGTTAGCGGACGACCGTATGAGCCATTGAAGGCCTTAAGATTTCCTTCCAAAGATTTGGGGAACTGAAGATGAAACTAAGAGATCTGACACTAAAATCAGCTGACTGTACAGGCTTGTGATGTTATCTGGTCATCCTAGAGAATTGAGTTCGCTCTCTCCAATGCACTAGCGCTATGAAAAGAAACTTGAACCATAGAGTAACATAAAAGTAAAGAGCGGACACTCGGGCCCTTTCGCGGCCGAGTTCGGCGCTTCCCCGTTTCCGCCAGATGGCACTGACCGTGCAAATAAAAAAAAAAGAAAAAGAGTATGGTCTTGGCATGTCTTGGCTTCCTTCTGCGGAGTGACTGATGCGCTCACTGTCACCCTGACAGAATGCACGTAGTAGGTTCACTGCCACTTGCCAAGCGCACGCGTTGCGTGGCATAACGCCTTTGCGGCTTGTGCGTGACGTGTTCGCCACGGCGTCCAGGCAAGCGATCAAAGCCAAACGATTTTGACGAGCGTTGCACGTCGAAACCTGGATAATCGTTGCGTGCTCCGTAATCGTCACGCTGGTGGCCGGCTGCTCAGCTGGGCAATGTGACACCGCCTCCTCCGCGAGAGTGGCCAACGCACAAGACGCAATGAAAGTAGAGCCTCCAAGATTCCTGTTTTCGCTTATCATCTCTGAGGCCAGTGCGTTTCCCCGGGTCCGCTAGGTGCGCTGTGCACAAAAGTCGGCCGCTGGGGCCTACGGGAGTGTCCGCTCTTTACTTCTATATTACTCTATGCTTGAACAGCGGAAATCGTGGCCAGTCACACAGTCAGCGCAGCCTAGCGCTGGCCCGCTAGTACGATGATCCGTGTCCAACTGCGGTGCGCCTTGGTTGTCGCAAGGGAATCTGCACCTTCAGTCGGCGCCGCCGTAGCACAAGAATTTGGTTCCGACCGGCGCTATCGCACAGCGTGTGTGCTCCGGGTGCCAGGCGTGACGTGCGGATGATAAGCTTTTCTTGTCACTATGCCAAACAAGTGAAATACGCCACGTTTTCATGCTGTCACGATGTTTACGTGCAGAAGAGAACTGAAGCGTTAAGTGCGAGCCTGATCGTCACTGCTTCTTAGTTCTGCATCAAAAAAAAAAAGCTTCAAGAAATGAAAACGATGATTGGAAGTGGTGCTGCATATATGCGTGCTACTCTCCTACGGCGTAGGAGCTAAGCTACTGGCTTGAGCATGGCTTGAGCCTTTTCAGCTTGACAAGGAAATCATGCTGCGAGCGTTGGACTCCGACCAGATCGCAGTGATCGCTTTGTACCGCCAGGAAATTCCACAGGAAAGAATTGCGGAGAGTACCTGAAGAGCGCTGCTTTCGACCAGTGAACAGAGTTTTGTACGCCTACAAAACTGAAAGTAGACTCCCGGACCTTCATCATGGTTCGCGGCCAAGTTCCGCGACCGCGGAAAAAGACCTTTAAGGCAGAAAGCTGGGCTAGTTGGTGTTTGGATTGAGAGGACGTGCTCTCAAGGAAAAAGACCTACTGATTATTGCAGCCGCCGTAGATAACCCTTTTTTAAATAGACGAACAGATCAAAAACAAGCTCGGGCTAAACATTGATGCTCAAGTGGCTCGACAGCACCTCCACTAAGCGGGCCTTCGAAGAAGGACAGCCTTTGGTTTCAGATCCCCACAAAGCCACCCGTCTAAATTTCGGACAATTGCATAACGATCTGTGCAGGATTGGGTCCAGATGATGTTCACAGATGAGAGCACCACGAAGGGTCACGATAGACAAAGTGTGGCGTCAAGAAAATCAGTGGTAAGCTTTTGCATCCTAGTGTTCTGGAATTGCGATCCTCTTTATAAAGATGTGGTCCCGTATTCGTTCAGGTAGTGCTGCTGTTAAATTTTAACGAATATAACCCGACGAAGAGTGTTACATGAGGGTGCGACCTCCGAGTTTTTAAAGGACATAATATATCAAATCAGAGTTTTAAATAAAAGTTCTCGGCTAGCTTGGCTACTTTTTGGCTGCTGCATGATATCAACTAACGGCTCAAGGTGCATTCTAAGCGAACGAACAAAAACTCATGCTATAGTGACAACGCGGTCCCTGTTTTAGTGCTAGGTGCCTACTTAGCTAAAATATACAAGAAAAGGGTTTAGGTACAGCACTGCTGGAGCTAAGCGCATTATACAACTTTGAAGTGCGCAAACACTCTCAACTCTTATTTTTTACTGTATGCAGCTTTCATCCCACCTGCTTCAAGCGAACAAGCCTCCACGGGCGCTGCTCCTGAATGTGGAGAGAGCCGTTGCAGCCGATGGGTTGAGTCCCCTTATACGACTATATGGACGGCTTACTGCAGTAGAATACTGTGATGTAATTGAGCAGGTTGCCCTGCCTTATGGTTTAGATGGATCATTTCAGAATGAGCTGTTTTATTAACAGCATGACCTTTCTCCAATTCGTACTATACCTTGCGTGGAAGCCTTGCTAGACAATCTTGCCATCTGTAAACTTTCGTGGCCAGCAAAAGGAGCAGACATAAATCCAATTGAAAATGTCTGCAGATTTTTTAAATGACGCTTGTCACGACTGCAGCTTCATAAAATGAGCAAGGACTCCCTTGGGCTGCTGTTCACGCCTAAAAGGGCAGGCTTAGCAAATATTGTTAGGAACTTTAGAAAATATTATTAATAAATGCAAAATATGGTTTCGTCGAGAAATCCTGCTTTCTGATAAGTTCAAATTTTGCGCCAGCTTGCGCTTTCATTTCAATTGTTCTTCATATCTTTCTTTGAAAAATAAATTTGATAAGGTCTCGAAAACATTCGCGCTTCAGTTCTCTTCTGCACGCAGTAATCATGGTAGCATCAAAGCGTGCCGTATCTTAAGTCGAAAGCCTCTAATGGCTCATAGTGTTGTCTGTTAACTAAGCGTGTCACACTCGTTTAGCTCGGGAACTAAAAAAGGAGAAATGAAAACTAATGGTTGCTTCAGATATAGGATGAAAAAATGAACCTAGAAGCTAAGTTTGTTGGGTGTAGATTAGCTAGTTCATTAATTATAGGCAAAAATGTCGAAATTTGGTCGAAATAGTGCGTGTGTCGATATAACCACGGGAACGATGCGACGTCACATCCACCGGAAGTCGTCACGGCATAGTGCCCTCGGCTTTGGCCTCTCAAAACTTTAGTTGCCAAAGTGTCCTCGCAATTTTACTTGCTTGGCATAATGACAGGGAAAACTTATCATCCGCCAGTCACGCCTGGAACTCGGAACGCACACGCGATGCGATAGCGCCGATCGGAATTAGATTCTAACGCTAAGGCGGCGCTGACTGAAAGCAACGATTTGCAGAGCGACTGCCACGGCATATCGCAGTTGACACGGATCCTTGTACTAGCGGGTCGGCGCTAGGCTGCGCAGATTATGCGGCCGGCCATGCGTTCCGCTGTTCGCGTTCCTTTTCATCGCGATAGTAGAGTCATGAAATTTATGAGCGTGAACACGGGAGCGCGTGGCACATAGCCTCGAGCCCTACTTGTGGCCATACGCGGCGGATGTTTTTAGCAACGTGGTGGAAAGGGTTGTGCCGCCTTGCCAGCTTCCAGCAAGCCGAAGGTCACACCTCTCTTTCCACTTTGTTTATGAAGGCGGCCGCCGCGTATCGCCATGAGTAGGGTTAGAGGTTATTGGGTACGCGCTGCCGTGTTCACGCTCATAAATTTCGTGACTGTACCTGCGCCGTGGAAAAGGGGACGATGACAGGCTCGCACCCTTGTTGCGCTCCGCTGAAAAAGAAACCAAAGGTGCTCGTTCAGCTCCCAGAATCGCTTCTAGAAGCGGTGCCATGTTGCCGAAGCTCCGAGACAAAACGCTTCATCAAGGGTTACTTAGTGTTCGGCGGCCAGCGCGGAAAACAGACCCGCCGGCTCTGGCGGATTCATGACAGCCCGCACAAACAAAAGTGGCCTTCAGCCGCTTACAGAAGGGGAAAGTTGAATCGGCGAATAACTGGCTAATGCGCATGGTTTCACAGCGCCGTGCTGGGCCAAATAGAACAAGATAATGGAAGGAAGTATTCAGAGAGTGTCGTGGGTCTCTGAAAAATGCGTCGTAATGTAGGAGAACTTCGCGAAACAGAGTCTAAAATGTTAGCAACTCATGCCACCTTTTAGCCTTCTAGCCGCGTCGACCACAGTACCACGATGCGATTAAGATAAATCCCATCGCTAGCATTTTCTGTACCATCCCCGAGTACACACACTAACAAACATGCCGCCAGCTTTTCTTGTAATTGGACTAGTAATGCTTTCACATTAATACTAGGAGTGTTTCGAACTCGCTAAATTAGGGGTACGAGAGTGCGGTTATCTACTGTGGCATTCTGGTTAAATTCACAGCACTTCTGTGGCATATTCATGCTCTTAACCTCTATCCAGAGAACCTGGGCGAAATTAAAGCCGATATGCAGGTTGCAAGCAGAAGCAACAGCCACTGTGACGCTGCCCGTAATAAGTTCCCAGGAAAATTAAATCTTGAAATGAAAAGTTCAAGACCGCGGCGACAATTGTAACTCAAAGAAATTCCTCCGTTGGTGAAATAACAGCTCAGTTGCATAGGAGAGTTATGAAGCACAGCATTGAACAGCAACTAGAGAATGTGCGACTGCTTTCTGCCTGCCACCACCATGCTTCTTCTGATCGCACACCGAACTGCACGAACACACGCTGAGAGAAGATTTAATTAATTTGCTAGCCATTTCCATAGTAAATATGAGATACTTAAATGATGTAAACAAGAGACTGCAGTCTGAAGCTTACCTCTGCCCTGTTGTGGTATTAGGCCCCGCCTTCACCGAGCCTTTTGTCCGACGAATGCCTGCTTTTCTGCAAGCGTCTAAAAAAAACTTGCTGTTTATGCCACTGGCATGGCTAACGGTGTCGACTGAGCTGATGCTACCTGTATTTCGGAAGGCGGATCCACGCACCTAAAAACATTTTTCCCCTTGATGAAAACAGATGTGGGAGATTAGTCCAGGCAATGTGCTTTGTCCAAAAACATGACTTGCTTGCGCATGCGTAACAAATGCCGTGATACTTTAGTACCCTGTAAATGAACACGAATGCTTGACGAAATTAATCGCTAGTACGAATGTCGTGTCACTGCGATCCGGAGGGTGAAAAGAAGGAAAGCTGACATCACATTTTCCACCCTTGCGTTTCTTGAGCGTTTGGATGATCATAGCTATGCGTGATATGAAAGCCAAAAAAAATTACGTCTCCAAAAGCTGAGTTTTAAGCCGCAAGAAGAGGTAGAATCTAGCCTTTTGCCGGATTGGTCCTACGCAACGTCGGGATTTTTCTCTCAAGCACCAGCGTTTCCCTCTTCATTACTTCATCTGCATCGAGTATTTGCGAAAGCTTTCTTTGAACCACGATCAAGATAATAAATTTGCTCCTTGAACAAACTGGGATTATCTGGTCCCGTTTCCTGTACATTTGACATGATCTTGATAAAGTTGGAAACCACTTCCACACTGTGAAGCAAAAAGATGCACCGTTTGGCTTGAAGTATTTCTTCTACATGTAGATTAAGCACTTCTAGTACGATCTTAACGTTCTGGCGTCTTACATGCCCGTGATTCAGCGCATTTGACTTCGCCCATAGCCACACTTAAAACGTTCCGAAGCTTTCCACTTGAGCAGCTAGCAAGATGCCTCGTAAAGAGGCTGTTTTAATACTCTCAGGATGTACACTGCTGTTGGATATGTCGAAGTGAAGCGAGAGAAAGCATTTGACATTTTTTTTATTCTGTCAGTTGTCACGCACGCATTTCAGAATCTTCCAGGACAAAAACTGGCTGCGAACAATCTGGTGGATTTAAGTAGAATGCGCCGCCGCGGTGGCTCAGTGGCTATGGTGCTCGGCTGCTGGCCCAAAGGACGCGGGTTCGATCCCGGCCGCGGCGGCTGGAATTTCTTTGGAGGAGAAATTCTAGAGGCCCGTGTACTGTGCGATGTCAGTGCACGTTAAAGAACCCCAGGTGTTCGAAATTTCCGGAGCCCTCCACTACGGCGTCTCTCATAGCCTTAGTCGCTTTGGGACGTTAAACCCCATAAACCAAACCAAACCAAGTAGAATGCAGGAAGTTTTCATAGGTCTGAAACCATCGTCATCGCGTTCTCCTTCAGCTAGTTGTAACAAACTACGGCTGCTGATTTGTGTTATAATTTTTCTACGTCTAAAATTACTGCTTTGAGGTCGGTCTCAAGCTGGTCACTAACCAGAGCCTTTAGATACAGACTGTGTACTATACCTTGCATTATGAGAGCATGCGCCAAAATTGCTGCTTCCTCAAAGCTGCCAGCGGCGCCGCATATGTCTGCCCTAGTAGTGTAAGCAAAGTTTTATATACGGGTGAATTTTCAAAACATTATTGCGCTTTATAGAAAATATATAATCCTGATGGTGACGTGAATGCTATTTTCACTTAGTCTGTGTTGGGCTCCACGGACACAAGATAACAAGAGTGGTCATGTCTGTGAGAATAATGGAGGCCCAAAGTTCTGAAATAGCTCACGAATTATTCATTTTAAGCAGCATGTTGCGATCGCAATGCTGAAGTGCTTATTGATTCGAGTCTATTGCAGTCTCCAGAAGTTGTCAATCTGCAATGGGCCATGAGTAGTTAATCATTCAATATCAGCCACTTGATATCCTGCTATTTCTTAGCGTGCGCCGAGTTTCCGAATAAGCTGCGAAAAACTGAATAGTATTTGAACAGTCGTCGTAAGTGCATTCGATGTCGATATGGTGGTACCAGGTAGATCACACAAACGGCAAAGCACGTCAAGAGTAGCATGCTCGACAGAGCGTTAAAACACTTTTAACTCTGCTATATTTCGGCTTATACCATTTTTCTGAGCACCAAGCAACGAAGGCTAATGCAGGCGATCGTGATCAGAGATAACCTCTTAACGTGCACGTTGTATTCAGATGAAGTAGAGGTGATAAAGATGAAATAAAAAATGGCTGAGGCTTAGCTAAGGTTAAGCCTATTCAGATGCGAAGCATATTGATGGCTAGGCTTGGTAAAGTTCCTCGCTTTGTTCTTCAGTTGTTGTAGAACGTTGTCGCCGAGCCGCATATTGAGCACGCCGCTTAGCCAGACGTTCATCCCGCTCTTCATCGGTCTCTGTGGCACGCTGAAGCTTTCGCTTCTCGTTCAAATCAGCCCTGCTTCTAGGCGGCATCCCAACACCTGGCCGCCTCGTAAGTGCCCGGAGAGCAAGGCAAGCTCAGCTTTATACCGCTGCTGTAGCGTCACGTGGTCAGCTGCAGCGCCTCTGATGTGGAGCCTCCACCCCCGCGGCCGACTGCGCGAGCCGGCAGCCCATCTCTCCTCTGCTGTGACGTCATGTTTTCACGTGATCAGCCGCCGCGCCTCTGATGTGGAGCCTCCACCGCCGCGGCCGACCGCGCGAGCCGGCAGCCCATCTCTCCTCTGCTGTGACGTCATGTTGTCACGTGGTGTCACGTGGTCACGCTAAAGGTCAATGGTAGCTCCACCGCCGCGCTCAACGGGCTGTAGTGTAGCTCTAGTAATATGCTTCGCATAAAAAAAAATCTCTGCCTCTCCCGTAAACGAGAGTAGAGTAAGCATGAAATGTTTACGGGCCTAATGTCATCTCGGTGGACACCCGAACCGCACCGTACAGGAAGGGAGGAACGCCACCACCCGTTCAGCGCGATGCCTTGCCATTTGACCGCAAGGTTTTTTGAGGAAAGGAAATGGCGCAGTAATTCTCTGCCATCTCGGTGGACACCCGAACCGCACCGTAAAGGAAGGGAGTAACGCCACCACCCGTTCGGCGCGATGCCTTGCCCTTTGAACGCAGCGCTTCTCCCCCGGGCCCCTGTGCGCCTGCGCGGCTTTGCTTCGATGCGCGAAGCCCCTAAGAGATCACGTATGACAACGAAGTGTAACGTGGCATTTATGTGCTTTTTGCACGCGTTATTAGAAATCGGAAATTATAATTCCGTGCATTATCAAACCCACAGCTCCACTGATATCTTGATAAACATTGAGAAGGCACTGGCAGCAGTTATTTTTTGTCTCGTTTGGAGACCAACCGGCGCTTGCATGCCGGTCGCGTAGGAGGGCTTAGAGAGTCTCGTTAAATCTCGTTAAGTCTCGTACGGTGCCCGGATGTTCTCGTTTCAGAGCCCGGATGACTGGAATTCAGTGCCCGGATGACTGGAATTCAGTGCCCGGATGACTGGAATTCAGTGCCCGGATGACTGGATTTCAGTACCCGGATGACTGGATTTCAGTGCCCGGATGACTGGATTTCAGTGCCCGGATGATGGCTCTCGGTCTCGGCGTGACGTCACCACACTGCCGACAACGGGGGCTAAAAGCATTTCATGCTTAAAACTTGGAGGAGACGATTCAGCTCTGCCTTGAGGGTATGACGCAATAGCGTAATGTGTTGGTTCCCACATATGCAGAAGGTCATTTTTTAATTTTCATTCACTGATCCCAAGGAGTCCTCAGACCACCCCTGGCGCAGTGGTGCAGCGGGTAAGTGATGCGCCACTGCCCTTCGAAGGCAGGTCACATGAGCGATGGGCCTTGTTCTCACCCAGGTTGCTCTTACCGAGCGACCAGTCACTAATTTAACTGCCACCGGCCACGGTGGCCAGTTTGCTCACTCTCCGGTGGGCAGATTGTGATGGCGCCGCAAGGTCACGTGACCTAGGTGGCCAACCTCTCCCCTAGGTTGCTCTGTCGGTATCACCTTCCAGAGAGCCATGCTCACGATTTTTCACTCACAACGCCGACGCCGTATTTTCTCCGCAACGGCGCCTTCAACGCTATTCAGTTAAAATGAGCCAGCGTCACTTTTCTCCCTGGTGCAACCAGAGGGTCGTCATCAGATTGCACACAGGCATAAGATGGTTGGCTGAACAATCAAAAACAAAATCGGCATTAACCCAGTCCTCTACAGGAAGGTGAAATTCGCCGCCGAAAATCTGCCGGTCATCTCTAAACAAGGACGAGTGATGACGAAATGAAAAAGTACGATGTTGTGCAGATGGGCAGACAAGAAATACGGCGTAGGATGAATAGACTCGTACAAGAAAGTTCTAAAGTTTCTAAATCATTCTAATACCCTCCAGATAAGAAAATAAAAAATTGCAATACACGGCAATAGTGTGGAGGGCAGGGTAAGGCACAAAAAACACAGTTCATCGATAGTGCTACTCATCTGGCAGTGTCCATGTTGAGCTCCCAGGGCGCTCGCTGTCTGCGTATCATTCCAACAAAATGTGCTGCACTGTTTTAACTGAGTTAGCATTGCCACAATAGTAACTGCATGTTTCACCGATGTGGTATCTGTACACTCTAAACAGGAAGGAGTAAAAAGGGAGTAAACTGTCCTCTAGCGCACACCCTTGTATAAAAAGATCTGTGCTAGAGAACAGCTCGCTGCGTTTTCATTCCCATACAGGCGTATTGGTCTTTAGAGTATAGCTGTTTTCGAACGCGGTTTCTGCTGGAAACGGTCGCAGACAGACTCCAGGTGGAGAGGGAGGCTTTCTGCGCACAGAAAGAGCTTCATTTTCGGTATTGTGCACTCTTTCTATGGGGCTATATACTCTGCTTTCTATGAAGTATAATATGGTCGTAAGCATGTCTTCGTTGTCGACGAGCAGGCACCAAATGGCATGAGGACCAAGAAGTGTTTTAAGGCGAAAGCCTTTAGGGCTCATACTGTCGTCCGTTAGCAGAGGGTGTCACACTTTTGGCAGCGTTTAACTCATGCTAACTCGGGAACTAAAAACGATAGGCGAAAACGAATGATGGCTTGAGTTAGAGGAGGATAAAATGAACCTAGAATCCACGTTAGATGACTGTAGAGTAATAAGTTAGTTAATTACAGTAAAAAATGTCAAAATTGCGTCGAAATAGCGCGGACGTCGAAATAGCCACGGGAACTGTGTGACGTCACATCCACTGGAAGTTCTCATGGCATAGTGAAAATTGCCACAGAATGGTCGAACAAACGTCGGATTGTGTCTAATTAGATGACTGTCGTGTCCGGCCGCTGTGTTGAATGCAGCGAAAGACGCACACGGTACTTTAAGACTTCGTTTATTTAAAGCCGATGAGGGTGCGACCAGCGTCGACCGAGGCAGGAGCCGAACTGGCCGCCCGAAGAAAGGAGGGAGCTGAGAAGCGTCCACGGGAGGGAGTGGCTTCCCAGAACAGGAGGAGGGTGCGGGGGCGCACCGTGGGGGGGGGCATCTGGTGACAGCGTGCGACGAGGGGCAAGCGGTCGTTAGGAGAACTGTCGTTAGGAGGGGAATGCGAGTGGTCGTTAGGAGGGGGCGCACACACACAAAAGCAATAAGGGGACACAACACTTCCTTCCCCCTTAGAAAGTTGCCTGGTATCGTGCAGGGGGTCGGCGCTCACGCGTGGAGGCGCGCTGGCTTTGTGCGCTCGGGGGAGAAACGCTTGTAGGCTGGCTGTTGTTCGCTGTGTCTCCTAGGTCTGTCCTGGGCGAAGTCTCTTCTTCCGGGAAAAGGTGCCAGGCTATGTGGGAAGATGGTGCACGTGTTCTCTCCGCTGGCGGACAGCTCTCAGACGGCGTCGTAAATCTACGCAGCTGGTTGAGATGTCGGCGTGCTACTGTGCCATGTATGTTGACGAGCCAAGAGCGCAGGCCTATGCGTCTGACAATTGTAGCTTCCTCCCAGCGTGGCTTTTTCAGAAACTGTCGGGCGAGGACGCGCTGCCCCTCATTAAGCGTGCCGCAGCGCGGAATTGCTTTTTCTTCCCGGAACGTCTCTGCCTTTGGCTCGGGGAGGATGGCTGTGAGCTGGGTTCGCATTTCACGCTCGAACATCATTTTCGAGGGGGTCTCGCCTGTTGTGCTCTGAACCGTCGTGTGCTGCTTGAAGAGAAAGCGCGCAAGGCGGCGCTGCAGCGAGCCTGTCTGATCTCTTTCAAGGGCGCGTTTTAGCTCGGCTACGTAGCGCTCGGCTTGTCCGTTTGTCGCTGGGTGGTAGGGGGCCGATGTAACTGATGAGATCCCGTTGTCGCGATAAAACTTGAGGATCTCCGCAGACACAAACGGTGTTCCGTTGTCCGACACTACCTTGCGCGGCAGGCCGAACGTTGCAAATAGTGATCGGAGGTTGTCAATGACTGCTGCCGAAGTCGTCTGTCCCATTTGCCTTATCTCAAGCCACTTTGTGTAGGCATCTACGACCACAAGGAAAGTGCAGCCCTCAATTGGTCCTGCAAAATCAATGTGCAGTGTGTGCCATGGTGTGTCTGGCTTTTCCCATTCTGGGACAGGAGCTTTCGGCGGGGCGCTCCGGCTGCTCTGGCAAGGCTTGCATTCTCGCACCACTGTTTCGATGTCGTTGTCAATGCCAGGCCACCACATGTAGCTTCTGGCACACTTTTTCATTGCAACGATGCCCCGATGTCCGGCGTGGATGAGAGACATAGCTTGTGCGCGTAGTTCTCTCGGCATCACAACTCGGGACCCAAATATGATGCAGCCGCGATGGGTGCTCAACTCTGTAGCTCGCCTGCGGTAAGCGTCGAAGTTGTCCCCTTTGAGTTTATGCACGTTGCCTTGTTGAACAGCTGTGTAAACTAGCCGGAGAGCTGCGCACTTCTGCGTAGATGCTGCAACTGTGCCTGCTGTAAGCGGAGGTTCTGGCAGTGCTTCGAACATCAGAACGTCTCCTGGTGGAAATGGTTCGTCAACAGTTGCGTCTAGTGGCAGACGGCTTAGCGCATCGGCGTTTTGATGTTTGCCGCATATCATCACGCCTAGTGGAGAAAACCAATTTCTCCCTAGAAGGCTTGATCCTGTGCCCTTCACAACAAGCAGAGGTAGCGTATGGGTCTGGCCGTTGTAGTTAACCTGCACGTTGGCAGAGCCCAATAGTGGCAGATTCTGTCCTGACCACGTTCGCAGGTGCGTGTCGTCTTGTTGCAGGGCGGGTGCGTCAGATGGCCATGAAGTTCGGAACGTGTCCTCACTGATCAGAGTACAGGCTGCGCCGGAGTCCACCTCGAACTTAATCAGCTGGTGATGTACGCTTACTTCTGTAAAAATCTTCGGTCGCGTGCCGAGATTCATGGTGTTCAGGTCGTACAACACAGATGGTGTTGCTGATGTTGTTCCATGGAGATCAGATAGCGGCGTATTCTCTGAGGCGTTGACGCTGTGATTAGGCTGGGAAGGTGACTTTATCTTGGCAAGTCTCCGTTTCGTAATGCATGCTCTTTCGATATGCCCTCGCTTGTGGCAAAAATTACACGTGGCTGACTGGAATCGACATCCCTGGGGGTTGTGTTGGTCGTCACACCGCCAGCAGCGTTGTGCCTTTTTGACCGATTTTACAACAACAGAAGGCTTGCGCACCTGGTTGCTTGTCTGGTGTACCGGCTCGGTGTTCCGGCGAATCCCTCTCTGCTGGTGACCGGCGCTCTCCGCTCGAACGGCGATGTCGTAAGCTTTGCTGAATGTGAGGTCCTTCTCAGCGAACAGGCGCTGCTGCAGTGACTCGTCACTCAGTCCGCACACAAATCTGTCGCGTAACATCACGTCCAAGGGAAGCATGGTGGTGTTAGCAGAAGAAGCTGCGTCTCCCTCCTGCCCGGTAGCTGTTGTCGACAGCGTTCCAAAATTGCAGTCGGCAGCGAGCTTCTTGAGCGCGGCTACGTAGGCGCTCACAGTTTCTACTTCCAGTTGATCTCGTCGTTGGAAGCGAGCCCGGCTGTAGACCTCGGATGGCCTTGGGTCGTAGTGCTTTTGCAGCGCTTTTACGATGTCGTCGTAAGACACTGCCGCTGGTGTGCTTGGCTGAATAAGGGCGCAGACAGTATCGTAGGTCTGCTCCCCGCACAGCGTCAGCAGGTTGGCCCTCTTCAAGGCTGGGTCTGTGATGTTGTTAGCTTCAAAGTAGAACTGAAGGCGTCCAACCCACGATGACCACGATGAGCCGTTGAATTCTGGTATCTGATTGGGAAACCCTCGCGTAGCCATGGCTTGTCAATAGCGTTGCGTAGCGCGGGTCGAATCCACTTTCTCGTCGCCACTGTCGTGTCCGGTCGCTGTGTTGAATGCAGCGAAAGACGCACACGGTACTTTAAGACTTCGTTTATTTAAAGCCGATGAGGGTGCGACCAGCGTCGACCGAGGCAGGAGCCGAACTGGCCGCCCGAAGAAAGGAGGGAGCTGAGAAGCGTCCACGGGAGGGAGTGGCTTCCCAGAACAGGAGGAGGGTGCGGGGGCGCACCGTGGGGGGGGCATCTGGTGACAGCGTGCGACGAGGGGCAAGCGGTCGTTAGGAGAACTGTCGTTAGGAGGGGAATGCGAGTGGTCGTTAGGAGGGGGCGCACACACACAAAAGCAATAAGGGGACACAACAATGACTAAATGTGTAATGAAGCGTAATTAACCCTTAAGATCCCAGAAAGATGTATAACTTAGTATCGATATAGCAACGGGAACGTTGTGACGTCCCATCCACCAGAAGTCGTCACGGCATAGTGTCCTCGGCTTACGCCTCTCAACACTTTAGTTGCCAAATCGTCCTCGCAATTTTTAAGAGAGTGCGTTGTTATGAGAGTTGTGTTACTTTTTATCAACAATGGAGACTGCGTACATACAAACAAGGTGAGAATTTTTCACAAGCTGAGGCTAGCGTCTTATTTGTATTCCAAAGAAGCCGCATCTTTTACAACTTCAAACAACTTTTACAACTTCAGTGATTATGTGCAGTCCAAAAACCTGCCTTCTTTTATTGCGACACAATACTACTTTCGCTACCACCTCAGCCCGTGCCGTGCCGCGGCCGCATAGCCACGCTTGATCTTTCGCGTGACATTGCTGCGTGACGTCATACCATCTGTGTAAAAACGGGGCCCCATCTCACGCCGTCGCCTTGCGCGGCGCATAGCCACGGCCTGACTCCCGCTCCTCTCACCAGGGGTGCTGAGCGCTATGTGACGTCATACCATCTGTGTAAAAACCAAGGTAAAACGGGGCCCCATCTCACACCGTCGCCTTGCGGGGCGCATAGCCACGGCCGTGGCCTGCCTCCCGCTCCTCTCACCAGGGGCGCTGCGCGCTATGTGATGGCATACCGTCTCCTTAAAAACGGTGCTCCATCTCACGCCGTTGCCTTGCGCGGCGCATACCCACGGCCGCGGTCTGGCTGCGCTCTTCTCGTCAAGCCCATGAGATGCCGCCTCCAGCCTATACGCTTCGGCTGGTTGCAAAGAGAAAGCATCAGCGAGCTACGGACACAGAAGAAGAACGAGAAGAACGGCTTTCCAAGCTACGAGCTCAAGATGCAGCAGAACCACGTATTGCTTCGCAATTACCAGGCTTAACCAAGCTAAGCCACAGCCAATTTTTTTATACAAGTTGACCGATCGGTGACTTACACAAATAGCTTGGCAAATGCCCTCATTTTTACTTTTCCTCCCTCGCCCCCACTTTTCAATCCATGGCCCTTCCTTACCATCACTTTGTTGTATTCTTTCTTGTTTCAGTTTCGTTTCTTTCAGTGTACATATCGTCATCGTCATTCAATATGATTTCCTGTATAAGTGGCTTCACTGTGACGAATAAAGGGGAGTGTTTCTGCATACTGCACTTGCGTGGTCCGGTGTCATGCGTCTGGTCTGAACCAGACACCACATATTGGCGACGAGGATGAACCGCCTACGGTGCAAGGCGACACGGAGCCCTTGCAGCCACGATCTCATCGGCGGCCAGGAGTAACGCAAGAACGCCGGAGGTGCGCAAGAACGCCGGAGGTGCGCAGGAACGCCGGAGGTGCGCAAGAACGCCGGAGGTGCGCAAGAACGCCGGAGGTGCGCAGGAACGCCGGAGGTGCGCAGGAACGCCGTAGGTGCGCAGGAACGCCGTAGGTGCGCAGGAACGCCGGAGGTGCGCAGGAACGCCGGAGGTGCGCAGGAACGCCGGAGGTGCGCAGGAACGCCGGAGGTGCGCAGGAACGCCGGAGCTGCGCAGGAACGCCGGAGCTGCGCAGGAACGCCGGAGCTGCGCAGGAACGCCGGAGCTGCGCAGGAACGCCGGAGCTGCGCAGGAACGCCGGAGGTGCGCAGGAACGCCGGAGGTGCGCAGGAACGCTGGAGGAGCGCAAGAACGCAGATAAGTGAAATTTGCTCACACCACATATTGCGAGGATCAGTATCGGAGCCATGTCACTCGGGTGTTTCCCAGCACCGCCCCCTTTCTTGCCTGCACCCGGTGACCCGGCTGTGCCTTGGCAACAGTGGAAACGCGTATTCCTGAATTTCCTGGAGGCCATTGGCGGCGATGAACTGAAGCCGAAGCGTTGCAAGGCAATTCTGCTAAACTCGCTCGGGGTGGAAGGCCAGCGAATATTCCACAGCATCCTTGCACAAGGAGCAGACGTGACTGCGGACGCCAAGGCCGAGGACAAGAGGGACAAGGAGGAAGAGGCGGACCAGTTCAAGGACGCGCTTGCTGCACTGGATACGCATTTCGCGAGCGCTACGAACGATTTGGTGGAGCGGCGCCGGTTTCGCCAAAGACGGCAACTGCCTGCTGAGACATTTCAAGCATTTACAAACAGTCTTCGGGACCTTGCGTCTACTTGCAATTTTGGCAGTGCTACCGATAGCATGATTCGAGACCAATTACTGGAAGGCACTTCGTCACGAACACGTGAACGCATGCTTTATGAAGGGTCTTCGCTTACATTGCAGCGTGCTGTTGACATCGGGAAGTAAATTGAGCAAACACAACAAGAGCTCGGGGAATTCGCGCATAGCACTGTGAACAAGATTCAAGATGTGCGAAAAAGGTCAGACGCTGAGCAAGGAAGTTGCTACAGGTGCGGCTCGTCATCGCATATGGCTAACTCGACTGCATGTCCGGCGAGGAACAAGCGTTGCCACTCTTGTGGAAAAATTGGTCACTTTTCAAGCATGTGCAAATCGAAGAAAAAGAAATATGCCGTTCGAAAGCCCGAGAAGGCCAACGCCGTCACGGTACTTCAAATCGGTGACCGTAATGCGTCGGCGAAAGATATTCGAGCCAACATTTCTATCGGGAAGATAAGATTGTCGTTGATTGTCGACACAGGCGCTACGGTTTCTTTGCTCAGTGAAGAGCACTACCACAAATATCTAGCCGACACGTACTCATTACGACCGCCGACTGCCAATTTGTGCAACTATTCCGGAGAACAAATCAAGTTAAGCGGTTGCTGTCTTGCTGAAGTATCTTACAAGGGAAACAGAGCCAGTGTGCTTTTTCATGTCACAACCAAGGGCACTTCGCTGCTGGGGCTTGATGCCGTTCGGAGCCTGGGAATCACTATCAACGGCTCAACCTTTAATTGCTGCCAGGTGACATGCCCTGATTCACTGCCTTCAGAATTTACGCACCAGTTTGCGCACTTGTTCACGGAACAGTTAGGGCATGTGAAAGGCTTTGTTCACCATGTTAACTGCCGTTCATCTGTGAAACCAGTCGTTGCGAAACTCCGACGCCTGCCGCTCACGCTACGGCAACAGGTATCGGTAGAGATACAGCGCCTGCTGGCCGAAGATATAATTGAACCTGTCGACGCATCGAAGTGGATTTCACCGATCGTCGTCGTGAGGAAGAAGGACGGTTCAATTAGGTTGTGTGTGGACCTACGTGAAGTGAACAAGGCAGTAATTGCCGATGCTTTTCCTCTTCCGCATACAGAGGAATTACTTCATGAACTAGCTGGAGGAACGTGCTTCTCAAAGCTCGACTTAGCGTCAGCATATCACCAGCTAGAACTGACTCCGGAAAGTCGGGGACTAACCACCTTTATCACACACGAAGGATTGTTTCGTTTTAAGAGAGTGTGTTCTGGCCTTGCATCTGCCCCTTCAGCCTTTCAGAGAATGATGCAGCATATTTTGAAAGATTGTAAAGGCGTACTTTGTTACATGGATGATGTGATTGTGTGGGGCAAGACACGTGAGGAGCACCACAAGAATCTACATCAGGTGCTAAAACGCATTGGTGATTCAGGTTTGAAGCTCAACCAGAAATGCACATTTGCTGTTTCAGAACTATCCTTTTTAGGGCATACGGTGAGCTCAAAAGGGCTCACACCATTGCAGTCTAAGGTTTGCGCTATTGTCAAAGTGCCTGCTCCTCACGATGTTGCCACTTTGAGGTCATTTTTGGGTCTCGCTGGTTACTATGCTCGGTTTGTGCCGCGATTTGCTGATCTCGTCGAGCCGCTTAGAAGGCTCCTGCGGTCTGGTCAACAGTTCACGTGGGATGATGAGGCTGAGCGTAGCTTCCAGCTTGTTAAGACAGCTTTGTCTTCAAGCCCAGTCATACAAATGTTTAACCCAGACCTTGATGTAATTGTTACGACTGATGCTTCTGATAAGGGTCTGGGAGCCGTTCTTCAGCAACGCGATGGTGACAGCGTACGCACGGTGGCCTTCGCATCACGTGCCCTGACTCCTGCTGGGCGGAAGTACTCCGCTGGGGAACGGGAGGCCCTTGCTTGTGTCATCGCGTGCGAGCGCTGGCACGTCTACTTGTGGGGTAGAAAATTTTTGTTACGTACGGACCACCAGGCACTGGTGACGTTACTTTCAGCTGCCGGTACAGGACGCCGACCTTTGCGTATATCCAGATGGTCAGCTCGACTTTTGTATTATAACTTCGACATAGAGTACCAAAAGGGATCGCAAAATGTCGTGGCCGATGCGCTTTCACGCCTACCTCTTGACTGTGATTCGCAGCAGATGATGCAGGAAGAAATTGTGTCCGTTGTATCAGAGTGCCCAACAAAGGAACGGCTGCAGGTGGCCACTGCTGCAGACAGCACACTGCAACAGGTTGTTGTGCACGTGGTACATGGTTGGGCGCCTAGAAAAGCTTTGCCAGCAGAAGTAATGCCGTACTTTAACGTGCGGCAAGAGCTTTCTTTCGTTGATGGCCTTTTGATGCGCGGCGAGCAGGTAGTTGTTCCGAGTGAATTAACCTCGCTCCTGGTTGGTTCTGCGCACGAAGGTCAGCCAGGAATTGTGAGGACGAAGCAGAGACTACGTGATCTTTACTGGTGGCCGCGTTTGAATAAACAGGTAGAAGAAGCAATTCATTTTTGTAATATCTGCCAGGCCGCGGACAAGTCCGCTAAACCGTCGTTTGCACCGCTGCAGCCGGTGACGTTTACAGCGCTACCATGGTCAGAAGTTAGCAATGGATATAGTGGGACCGATTGACTGGGCCCCTTCAAACTGTAGGTATATGATATCGCTGATCGATTATCATTCCAAGTGGCCTAAGGTTGCCTTTTCATCTACAGAAACGTCACAGAGTGTGGTCGATTTTTTGCAGACTGTGTTCAGCCGAGAAGGCTATCCGGAAGAAATTGTCACAGATAATGGGCCTCAGTTTAGATCGCAAATGTTTGAAACATTCTTGAGAGAGAGGGGTATTGCGCATCGTTGTTCTCCTCTGTACTATCCACAGGGAAACGGCGCGATTGAACGTTTTAATCACGTGCTGAAAGATTTCATGCAGGTTGCCGGATTGGAACAACGGCCCCTCCAGGCTGCTGTGGTTGACTATCTCGGCATATATAGGTCCACGCCGCATGCGACAACGGGTGTGTCGCCAGCTAAGTTGCTCCACGGGCGTCAGCCAAGGACAAGACTCAATACAGTGGGTTTGCCGACGAGAGGGTGTCCATGCCGGTTCGAATGTTTTGCTAGGGTTAAGGCGAAGCAGATGTATGCAAAACAGTGTACGGACAGGAGGCGAGGTGCGAAAAGACCAGCCTTTAGAGTAGGGGACTTCGTTCGTGTACGCAAGCCAGCAGGCGGTGGGAAAGCGTCGGTAAATTGCATGGGACCTTTCAAGATTGTCGGCAGAAAAGGCAAAAATAGCTTTTTGATGAGCGACGGTCGTTGCTGGAACGCGTCTAAACTAGTTCGGGTTCCCTGCAATCATCGCAGACAATAGAACAATGGGCATGGGAATTGCCTAATCACTACTCGGGTACCGCTGGGCCTGAAAGCCGCGCAGGCGCTGAACAGGGTGAATTGTTGCGATTGCCGGAAACAAGGGCTGAAGTTACTGAAGAAGTGGTTGCTCCTTTAGAGGATTCGGTGGAGCAACCTTTGCGTCGAAGCACTAGGGTACGCCGACCTGTAGAAAGACTTGGGTTTTCTTTACCTGAATAATAAGTGCTTAGTTCGTGTTATTTTGGTTGTTGCAAATTACTATGTTGTATTTTCAAGCGGGAGGCGATGTTGTATTCTTTCTTGTTTTAGTTTCGTTTCTTTCAGTGTACATATCGTCATCGTCATTCAATATGATTTCCCATATAAGTGGCTTCACTGTGACGAATAAAGGGGAGTGTTTCTGCATACTGCGCTTGCGTGGTCCGGTGTCATGCGTCTGGTCTGAACCAGACACCACACACTTCACAAAAATTTCTATCCTTCCCTCGCCGTCACCCTCAAATTGTGTACTCTCCTTCATCGTCACCCTGAATAATAGTTGTTTTAAATCTCGAGTTGCTTTTCCTGGTCGGCAACTTCTGGCCATATTACTTAGTTAAAACCATATAAGGCAAGCCCTCGAGGCACTATTGAACGAGAGGCTATATGCTTATAGTGTGTGTGAGTGCGTGTGAGTGCATGTGAGTGCATGTGAGTGCATGTGAGTGCTTGTGAGTGCATGTGAGTGCGTGTGAGTGCATGTGAGTGCATGTGAGTGCATGTGAGTGCGTGTGAGTGCGTGTGAGTGCGTGTGAGTGCGTGTGTGCGCGTGCGTGTGAGTGCGTGTGTGCGCGTGTGTGTGCGCGTGTGTGTGCGCGTGTGTGTGCGCGTGTGTGTGCGCGTGTGTGTGTGCGTGTGTGCGCGCGCGTGTGTGCGCGCGTGTGTGCGCGCGTGTGCGCGCGTGCGCGTGTGCGCGCGTGCGTGCGTGTGCGTGTGTGCGCGTTTTGAGTTCATATATCAGACAAAACCGAGACAGTTACGAGGTGTGCACCAAAACATCACTGTGCCTTTAGTTGTGGCACACACTGCATGCATACATGTGCCCTGCGCTTATAACACGTCACTGTTATTTAGATGCAGAGCTAAAATGAGTCAGCGCGTTGCTGCGTGTTGTCTATAGAAACCAATAAACGCAAAGGATATTTAGAAAACGATGCAGTAGCACTTACCACGAAGTTATATAAGTGCAGAAGACAGAACAGACCGAAGAAAAAGTTTATAGGCCGCTAAATTACCATTACCCGATGGCATTGCGATAGCATTCGGTCTTATAACTGAGTTTCGCTGCTTCCAATCTCCCGTCATTTCGTGCGGCTTGCTGCATGCTCTTCTCAAATCGCACGAGTGGAAGATGGTCAAGACCGCGTTTTCAGCCCACAGCGCGAGGGGCTGGCAATTTAACGCGTGTGAACGCGGATAGGGGGCGACGACGACGGTATTGCAAGTACAGCTAGAGAGCCCGGCTGTTCGTACAGGGAGGATGTTAAGATTTCGGCCAAATGATTGTTTGTCTGAGGGAAGTATATGAACCGACCGACTTTACATCAAACTAGACGGTACGATCCGGACATGACTCGGAGGCTGATGGAGATTCGTCTTGATGCAGACTCCGGCCCCCTAGAGAGCGGGAGGCAGATATCTCGCTTGGTGGCGGTTTCTTGCCTGATTTCGTAGTGTTAAGCTTGTAGTTTGTGTGTTAGACTGTTGAATAGTCTAAGACGGACGGGGATCCTGCCTGGTATGAACTCCGGCCTGCTTGAGAGTTTGAGTTTTCAGCTTTTACGGGGAGTACCTGCCGGCCACTTTATAATATAACTGTGAATAAACGGGTAGCGTTGATGAACGTGTTGTCCTCTACTCCTGTCGCAACATATCGCCGGGTCAGCAAACAAACAGGAATGTCATAAGTGAAGAAGAGCTACACCATTGTATCATCGAACCTCAGTACTTGTTACGGCGAATTTCTTCGAACAAGAGCTGCTTCCCACGGCACTAATACGACATTTGTAGCTGCAGCAACACAGCAGCCAGTGAAGAGACTGAATAGCGAGAAGTATTGCATACTGTTGTGCCATAGAGGGGGTCCCGTATCGCTCGCCACCTGTTTCGTGACCTGTTTCTTGGCGGTACCGAAGACTCTGAGTCAGGCGTCGGTGAGATTAAGAAAGAAACGTTTTATACACTATATACAGGTCATTGTGTACAAGATCGGCACGGGGGCCGACAGCTAACAGAAAACGGGACTGTTCTCGCACAGCGACGACCGCCAAGACTCCAACGCGTCACACCATCCGACTCTCCTCGTGGGCAGCACTTGACTCATGGTGGGTTGGTCTCTCCTTTACAAGCGGCAGCGTTAGGGCTTATGAAGCCCTAGAAACGGTTGTCACTCAAACGGTCTAAACCAAAGGCAGCACTTGATGGCAGGTCCAACCAGCGACCGCGGTGGCAACCCCCTTCAAATTTCCCGCGCGCGGTGACTTCCAGAGGAAAGGAAAATCGGCGCCTCGCTGTCTCGGAGCCGTCTGCATGTTCGGGCATGTTGCTCGCCGATACTTCTCCATAGGACGCTGCTGTCTTGAGGCGCAGCACCGTGGCTTGTTAAGGAAGCGCTAGGGCACCATTGCCTTGCGGAGCAGCTCCGGGGCTTGTTAAAGGGGGCGTTTGCAGGAGAAATTTTGCGTCCTGCAGAATTGGAATCCGGGTGGGTCGCCCGGGCATAACAACAATCAGCCACCGTGCAAACACGATCACAACGCGAGAGGTTTCATCCCCATCGCGATGAATCGAACTCGAGGCAGCCATCCAATCACCAACTTCCATCTTAAGCGAGTCGGTTCGGGCAGACATGGCCAAACTGAGGCAGCTAGCAAGGTTTGCATTCCGTTATGCGGAAGATCTCACAATGCTGTCCACGCCGATGTCACCATTTGAGACTCCAGCATGCCGAAAGGCTTACGGTTATGGTAATTGTTCTTTGGATAAGATGATGGGTGCAGTTTGAGTCATCCCGAGTATTGGCGGCGGGGAAGCTCAGTCACGAGGTTCGATATCCATGTAATGACGCGGTGGCTAAGGCCACCCCTAAACCACGTTTTGACCCGTTCTGTAGGAGCCGAGCAGCTTTGGCGTTAAACCATGCGGTATTCCATGGAGCAAACGTTTGTCGTTTAGCTCTTTTTCAGAAAAACAGTAAAATAAGGTAAACAACCATTTATCGAGGGGGGTGTATGTTAATTTCCTCCTGCGCTTGTACTGATTTACAAGGACAAAACTGCCTTCACAGACCGATTCGCCGTCTGTGTATGATAACCATTAGTTAAGTCTTGTGTGAGCCCTGTAAGCCCAAGAAAGGCAGGCAATATGCGAACATAATGCGTGAACAGTAGTTTTCAACGTCCTTTTGCAGGCCCGCCTCCCTCCCCCCCCCCAAAAAAAAAAAACAGAAAAAAAACAGCGGATTTAAAGAAAAGAATGGAGGCGGGGACAGGCACGGCGGGCTGTTGAGACGACAGGACAAAGATAAATCTCGGATTTACCAATTTCTGATGAACTATCTGCTTCTGCACATCAGGTCATCTTATTGCCTACTTGTTCTGCCTTACGTCGGCTGACTTGTATGTGCACCGTCTTTTTGACATATGGTCATGTTGGTGGAGACACTGTTAATATCCTGGCTTAGTCATCGACGACAAGGATCAATTGTAGCCACCTGAAAACAAATATAGATACTACCAAAGCTCCTGGAACAGTTCAGTTGTCAATAACGGCGCACCTAGAAAACGAAACTCAAATCACAGTATGGTCGTGGGACATTCAGTTAGTACTGATTACAAGGTAAGTTGAAGATCATTGGCAAGGAAGAAGTTTCCTCCAGTAAAGTGGTTCAACAAACCGCCTTGATAGCGGTTACTTTTCATGCAGATTTTAGTATTTTAATAAAGTTATGAGGAGTGCGTCACGTTATTCCTTTGGGAAACGAGAAAATGGCAATAAGCTCACTTTTCAGCGAGAAGGCACACAAAAATTTCGCGGACACTGGCAACTGAAGTGGTGAGAAGCGAAAGCCGAGGACACTATGCCGTGACGACTTCCGGTGGAAGTGACGACACACCGTTCCCGTGGCTATATCGACGACCACGCTATTTCGACTCAATTTCGCCATTTTTGCCTATAACTAGTTAACTAATTACTCTACTGTCATCAAACTTGGCTTCTAGGTTCATTTTTTCCTCCTCTGAGGCAACCAGTGGTTTTATTCTATTTTTTTTAGTTCCAGAGAAACGCGTGTGACACGCTTTGTTAACGGACGAGAGTATGCGCCATTCAAGGCTTTCGCTTAAAATAAAACGTAGAAAATCCCTTAAGACATTCACTCTTTCTTTCTTTGTCCTTCATGTGACAGCATCACGACGAGTCGAGAACAGAGCGAGATGCCGCTTTACAGCTCATGAGTAACGGGAAACTACTGAAGCGAGGCTCTCTCTTCTTAAGCAACCATAATCCCGTCGCCTATGCTGGACCGGAATCGATCCAGCATCGATCTTGCTTCGAGGGATCGATCTTGCATCGGTCAGCGCAGATGCACTTCTGTCCTATCGTCTCGAGATTTTCCTGTGAACGGCAATTTAGCGCAAAACATTTGTAAAAGATGTTGCGCTTCTTGTGAACTGTCCAAAGTTGCCTTCGAAAGTCAGACGCAAGCTGGAGACTGCCATACCTAAGAGTCCTGGCTTACTCTAGAACATGTTAGGGACCACTGCATCAATAGTCTATAATTTAAGCACACCATTATTATGGAGTCTTATTTTTGGTTCTCGGGTTGGTGCAGACAGACAGGCCTTTATTGTCCAACAGAACTTTGATAATCTGCTGCCGCTCCGCAGAAAGAACAGAATAGTCATGTCACCACTGCTTCAGAGCAGATTCTGAGCCAATTATACCTTTGCAATCCAAAGTCTCGGGTGGAATGCGTACAGCCTTTGGTTTGAAACAGAGTCTTGAGGCTGTTGAGTATCCAGGATAGTTGCCTTGTGTAGCAGCAGGCCTGAAGAAGGTCACTGCTAAAAGGTGGTGCCCAGCTTACTGATATCTAACTATCTATAAGTGAAACAGCACTACGAAAAATAAGCCCCCGAAACTGGGTCCTCATCATATTTGCTCACCTGAGAGATAGCAGCCCGTACACACTGCATCACCCTTGTGCACAGCACTCAAGGGGCACATTGCCCGGCAAACAAAGGGACACCTCACTGAAGCTGCTAGATCTAGAGGCAACGTATCCGCAGAAGTGAAGCAGCTTAGGCCAACAAAAGAAGTTGCAACGATTACTTACCTAGAAAATCGGCTAATATCTAATACAGGTTTTTAGTAATTCGTGCGCACTGCATGATAGCTCAACGTGATGAGTGCCGCAAAATAGGCAGTGTTGTTGGGGAAGACGCTTAACAGACGAAGAAACTTTGACACCTACTAATGCATACTTTTACAGAGATGGAAGTACCCGACTGTAGTAATAATTTTCTTTCTGTCAGTTCCTTCACACAATTAGTAAAGACGCTGCTTTAGTACATACGGAAACAGCTAAATTATAGGACTATGACATCAAATTTTGCTTGAGTGCTTTCTCTGAACTGATGCACTAGACATTAGTATTCAAGGATCACTCCCTGGTATTCCCGTGCAAGCGAGAAGTAATTTATAATTAAATTTATTTTAATGCTGTTTGGGTTTGATCAACCAAACGATAGCTGTGATGTAAAAGGTTGGTTTATGTCTCCTGAAGAATGAAAGAAACAGCAGCAAATCACTGGTACATAATTTTAATTCACAACTCTTACGCCAGCCCGCTTCAAAAGCCAGAATGATAATGAACGAGGTATCAGGGGCTTTATCGAATACCGAAGTTTCTTTCATGCCCTAGATGTCCTAAAGCTACCGTTGCCCTCCTAGCCATCATTCTGTTGATGAAGCGGAAACAGTATGAGATAAAAAATCTAAGCGTTATTAGCTCCGTATGTCACTACCACATGGTCATCTACGTACGTATTGTAATGTCTATTGGATCATTACAGGGACGGAAACGCGGAACTAAAATTAGTCGTCTATATTCCTTTGATTCTATCACTTTATAATAGCCGTGAAATTAGATTCCTCAAAACAAATATGCGCTCCTAGCATCTGGGTGCAAAGAAAAGGCTCAGGTTCGGGCTATTTATGAACCCATAGGTGTGAAGACAGCCGCACGGCCTAGCCTCTCATTGACCTCGTTAGGCAAAGTGTAAATAATTGCACTTTCCTTTCGGTCTATGCAGTACGCAGTAACTATTTGAGTGCTTATGTCATCATCCCACAAAACTGCGTCGGTTTCCGCAGTGGTCACGCGAAAAAAAGAAAGAAGTTGAGGTAATACCGCACGACCAGCTGAATACAAGAGTAAGGATGCTCTTCAATGCTGTGTAACGTTTTTCGGGAGGAGTCTGTGCCAGCGCCTACAATCAGGTGGGCCAAATCACGAGCCAATTCTCGTGCTGTCATGCTACAGTACAGCCATGATGAGAAACATTTGTTCTGATCCTTAGACTAAAGTTTTTAGGACCTATTTATATGCTCTCTGCTTGCAAATTGTGATCGCTGCAGAAGGATAGTTCATCACTAAAAGCTGAGTGGAAGAGGAATTTGAGGGAGAAGAGGCTTCCAGATTTTAGTGACGCTTGCAACGTGATAATGACACGGGTAAACAAATGCTTATGGACAAAGACCAGAGAAGAAGCAAGACCACAGAGACGCGGGCGGCCTGATGTGGCGAACGGCGTAACGTCAGCTGCCCAGGTTCCACTTCAGCTTCTTCGGTTTGGGGAGAGGGAAGCTCGAGAACAGCACGCCGCGAAGACGAGGAGGGAGCTGTGTCATTGGCCGCAGCGAATAATAAGTGTCGTCCCGATGCTTAAAGAGTTAGGATAAAAATTTTCATACACTTAAAAAGCATTCTCTACCAGTCGTAATAATTCTTCGTCACGTGGCTCAGCGAGCACGGATCGTCGCGACGTTTGAAAGCCTCCAGCAGTGACCCCGGAGTTTAAGTTTCCAAGTGGCATTATCGCTCGGTACAGTCGAAAGTATCAGCACATTAGCTTTTCGCTAGTTGGCGAATGGGAACCCCGACCCACACGCGGTCGCAAGTTGTTTACCGAGCACCACAGAGTCGGAGGTTATGGCGGTGTTCATCCCGGTGTTATTGGTTGTGCATTCGCACCTTTTGCAGCTGACAGCCTCTACGGCGAGGACCAGAAAGATGTGAACATCAGTATGAAGGCTGTCGTCATTCAGATGGAGAAAAATGGGCTCCAGCAACGTGGTTACTTCGAAGCCGTGAGCTAAGCGGAACGGCGATATGTTGGTCGTTTCCTGTACCGCTGTATGGTACGCAAAGGTGACGTAGGGTGGCACTATGTCCCATGATTGACGCATCACTTTGGCGTACACTGAAAGCAATGTCAGCGAGAGTTTTTTTTAAACATCTTTATTTCTGCATTTAGTAGGCCGATACCTTGCGGCAGAACTAAGGTGCTTCATGGAGGTTGAGGTGGGGGAGTGGTTAGGGGTGGGGGGTGAAGGTCGGAATGCGGGTGGGGGACCGGTGTTCACTTCTTCCTCGAGGTAGCGTCGTCCCGAGGTCGGCTCCGCGAAGTGATGGCCTGTCCCTTCATCTTCCTTGAAGTAGGAAAGAAAAGTTCGCCAGAGCCAGAGTGCGTCTGATGGCCCGATGTGCGATGGCGGATCGACCCATTCCTGCAGGGTTCCAGGTCGAAGCCCGCCCAGGGACTTGAGTGCTCTCTCCCGTGCTGCGTCAAAGGTAGGGCAGCTCCACAGGAGATGTTCGGCCGTGCCTCTGGCAGGGCGCGTCGGGCACTAAGGAGTCGGGTGTGAGCTGACCGGTCTGGGCTTGGCGAAGGAGCACTGCCTCCACTCTCCGGAATGCGCTATGTGGACGGCGACATAGTTGCTCAGGGTTGGCGAAGTGCTGGAGTATGCTGCGACGATAGCGTTGTGCGCGATGCCATGTCTCCGCGCTATCCATATGGGGCGACGACGGGTGCGCAACGTCATCAGGGGGCCAAGAAGCGGAAACGAATGTGGATTCAGGCAAAGGTGCGGAAAGAGCTGCTGCGCGCGCTGACTGGTGTGCCGTTTCGTTTCCAGTGATTCCTTCGTGTGCAGGAATCCATTTGATAATAAAAGTGTAGCACTCCTCTCGCAGGCGACGGGCTTCTGTTCTAAGAGATCGTGTTTTATCGCTTCAACGAATTCCCCTTCTGGCTCTTACTGGTGCCTATCATACTACGCGAACCGCTGCTCTTCATGTTCTTGCAAACGTTCTTCCTTTGCCTATCTCTCGAGACCAGTTATGCGCAGAGATTATGCTTTTCACGTTACGTCAATCCGTAGTGTACGGCAACACTTTTTACGACCCCTCTCAAATTCAACCTTTATTTGATCCCTGGTCAGACCATCCCTCATTGAATTTAAATTTTCTTTTGTTCAACTTAGTTCTCAAGAAGCTGTATTCTTTTCTTGTCAATGTGCCCTGCATATTTACGCTGATGGGTCTTTCACTACTCGCTCAGCTCGTGCTGCATTTGTTGTTCTTAGCTCAACACAAAATATTCTCCATGTACATAGTCTCTCTTTAGAACCACCCTCTAGCGCCTATGCCGCTGAGCTTGTAGCCCTTCATTCTGCTGTTGTTTATGCTATTCACCACCCTCCCTCTACGCCTGTTCATTTTTACACTGATTCTCTATCTCTGCTTTCTGCGCTGTCTTCAGTTACTTCTTACAATCCGACTATTATTGCAATTATGAAACATCTCTATCGTTTGTCTTCTTTAGCCCCATTTCTTTTATTTCATATCCAGGGTCATTCCGGAATTTTCGGAAACGAGTTAGCCGACCAAGCTGCTGGTGGTGCCGGCCAGTTTCGAAGTTTACATATTTCTACCCTTTCACGTCGTTGCGTGCCTTCCCGTTTGCATCATTCTTCACTTCTTTTATGGAGCATTTTTTGGCTCGAGAATAATGGTGGCACTGATCTATTCAATTGGATCCCTGATACACTTAATATTCCCCCTATTCGTCTACGCAGGAATCCTCTAATAACTTTACTTACTGGACATGGTAGATTTCCGTTCTGTTTTAAAAGATTTGGCCTGTCTGCGTCTTCAATTTGTTCCTGTGGATTGTTATGTGAAAATATCCGTCATTTCTTCCGGGACTGTTCAGTTACTGCTGCTGTAGTTTCTCGTTTAAAATCTCTTTGCTCATCGGACATCACACCATCTGTTTGCTCCTCCCTTCTCCGAGACCCTGCTGCTTGTGCTCTTCTCCTTCAAATGGTTCACCTCATAAGTAGTACAATTCCAAATTATTCACGCTGATTCCTCTCTTAACTCTAATTTCTCTTCCCCAAGCTTTGCACAGAGGACGCCCTGTGCTCCTTTATTGAGCATAGGCGGCTTTGTCATGGCGTGACTGTGATTGCGTTCTTCACTGTGTGACTGTGACTCTGTCTTGACTGTGTTACTGTGTCGGTCCCTGACTGTGTGACTGTGACTTCTGTTTTTTCTTTTGTCTTGATTATGTTTTTATTTTCAGATTTTTATTTTGTGGCCGTAGCTCAGTGCTTTCTTCGACTGTTACGGCGACCATGACTTTGCAGTTGCTTGGGTTTTCTCTTTTTTTATTGCTATTATTTATCCCGTGGACTGCACGCTGTGCTTTGGCTATCTGTCTGCGACTATCTTTTATTGTGACGAGCCTTTTATTTCTTTTCTTTTGAGTTTTTATTAATGCTCTCTTTTTCGCTTAAATTTTTTTTTCTTCTTTGCACCATTTAATTATTTCTCGTTTCTTTTGAATTGGCGTGAAGCCTGGCAAAATAATGCTAGTCCAGGCATCCTCTCTCTTTCTCTTATGTTTTTTTTACCTTTTTATTTAGAGGACCAATAAAAGGATAAAAGGGCTACCTGGAGGCAGTATACTCTTCTGCTTCCGTACGGGACACTGTGATTCCAACGTTATTTCGTTTACATGCGCTAACGATACCGTCATGCCACTATCCTTACTTGGCCAGTGACATCCCTGTTAGCTATTTAACGGGAGAAGGAACGAAATAGTTTATTAGCCCACCGACGTGAATGAAATAGAAGATCGTGATGTACAGCCTACCAATGCAACAAGACGAGCGCATTGACGCCATCATCAGGAAGGCACCAAAGCGAGCATTGGACCTCCCTGTGACTACCTCCAACGCCAAACTGAAGGCGTTGGGAGTGGTAAACTCCTATCAGGAGTTGCGGGAGGCCCACCTCGTGAACCAATATACGCGCCTATCGCAGACGGTTCCTGGGCGCCGCCTGCTAAACCGCTTACACATCCAACACACATGCATACCAGAGGGGACGGAGAAACATCCCGGTGCTGTGGCGCCACATGCTCTTGGTCGCTCCGCTCCCTCGTAACATGGACATGGCTTCACATTAAGGCAGACGACAAGCGCGGGTTCGCACGCTTGAGAGGCAGTATGGATATAAAGAGGGCGTCTACTACGTGGACATCTCAGGGCCGTCGCCCACGGGATTCTTCACGGCTGCCCTAGTCCACCGGGGAATGAATGTCGATGGGCTATCTTTTCGGGCCCCAAATTCAACACGAGCGGTGGAAGTCGCAATAGCTCTCGCTGCCGCCGATCCAAAATCGAGAACAGTTATCACAGACTCTCGCCGGCCCTGTGAACATTATCTTGAAGGCGAAATATCCCCTCTTGCCTCCCAAATTCTAAGGCGCGCTCCCGCCGATCCAACTCACACAAAAGTGATCTGGGCTCCTGGCCACCAGGGTCTACGAGGCAATGAGGCCGCTGATGCGGCCGCCCGAGCGCTCACACACCGGGCTCCTCATCCTAGCTCTTCTGGCTCAGAAGCTCATAAACCGCTTCTGCGGTTCCGCGAAATCCCGATTCATTATTGCGACAGCCACCGTCTCTACCCAGTACCGGCCAAGGGGCTGAGTAAGGCGGAGGAGCGAACTCTGCGGCGCCTGCAGACAGGAACTCTTCTCTGTCCTTTCATAGCGAAACACTTCGATCCGAACACAGATGGGCCCTGCCGGCACTGTGGAGAGATCTGCGATATCTTTCACATGGTGTGGGCATGTACTCAGAATCCTCACCTTCCCCCTTCCCCCATCCCCACCCGAGAGGCATGGGAGACTGCCCTCCTCAACTGCTCCACAGTGGAGTCCCAAAGGGCTCTAGTAAAGCGGGCGCGAGACGGGGCCTCATCGTGCGGTGTCCCGAACTAAGGATACCGACCATGTAGCAGGGTTTTTTCACCCTTAAACTCTCTTTGCATATTAAAGTTTATCACCACCACCACCACCGACCAATGCTCTAAAGCATTGGTCGGCTAAAGCTTTCAGTATTTTCTTTTTATGCTTCATTATTTTTCGAATTATTCTCTCTTTTCTCTCTTTCACTCTCTCTCCAATCCAAACTCCTTTATATAGATATATATTTTTATGATTATTAATATTATTTATAATAATTATTATTATTATTATTAATATTCTTTTTTTTTATTTTTTTCATCCTCTCCGTGCCCTTTCAGTGGTAGAATCCCCCGGTGTTCCTCTCCCGTGTGCTTTCCTTTTGCCTTAACTACGTACAGGTGAATACCAACCTTTACCACCCGATTCCTGGCCGATCCCCCAGAGTGCGTATGTGCCATTCTGTCATAGGCTACAACAACAACAATCCTCTAATGATCTGTTGCAAACCTTGGCTAGTCGGTCGGTCGACTCCTTGAGAACTCAGCGAAGACCGGCTATCACATGTCGTGAAGGCGAGGTTGTAATGTAGATTACACAGCGTTAAAATATGTGGACAAAAAGGATGAAACGAACGTGCGCGGACTTGCCACGGTGTTTGGAAATATAGCTACGCACAGCAGATAGCGTGCGTTAGGTAGACTTCGAAAGCAGTTCTTCGCCCTCGCTCAGCCGTGCTTGTAACTGAGGGACGGCGTTGTTTCGGGCCGAGACTCTTCGAAAAACGTTCTTCCCCCTCACCGGTTGCGCGGTCTGTATAGAAACGCGTGCATTCTGGGCACCTTGAAAACTTCCTAGGGACATCGAGATGAGTTACACGCTGATTTTATAAGCCCGTCATCACCTCCTTTATGATTACGTACAGCCACCGCAGTTATATCATTACAAAACAATGTTCAACAATCTAGACCGTGGCTCAAACACAGGGCCGGCACCAGCCGTCCCCCTTCAGAGCTCGTCCTCGCCCTCTGCGTTGGCCGCGAATCACAACACTACGCACGCTATCTCACGCCGCGTATTTGGAAGTCAGCAATACGCTCTCTGGCTACCCACGCGGGATTACCAAATGGCTGATAATAGTCCTGCCACACTCCCGCCGTCAAACGGGGTCCGACGTATTGCCCTGCTGCGACGACCACGCCAGCCCGGGCCAGCGCCACCGCCCTTGTGAGCCTCGACACTTTGTCGCCTTCTCCGATACACAATCCTAAAACGACGGGCTGAACACCGTCACCAGCACCGCTGGCAAAATTAACTGCTTTGCGGCCACTGTTCACGCCGACTAACAAGAAGCGCCAAACACAGGCGCCCCTCGTTTGAAGTACCGAAAGTTCTTCTATAACGACACGCTTCGAAAGCCGACACGATGGTGACAGCAGTTCTCTGCCCAGCCGCCTAATCCTGTACAATTGCCAGAGGTAGCTCGCAACGTCGTCGGAAGGCGGGAAGGATAAAAACAATATAGAACAAAACTTACGAAAATCACAAAAAGCTCCGGTCTAAATCACGTTACAAAGAGGCGAGTGTGAAAAAATAAAAGGCAGCAGCTAAGTATGAAAAGCAACATCGCTGCCTTTCTTCGAAGGGTGGCCATGACGTTTGTCTTCTGAACATGGATGTGGGATAGGATCCCGGCAGCGCCGATGAAATTATGTTTATGGAGCCGAAGTGGAAAAACGTCAGCGTGGTTCACGATGTCAGTGCATTTTAAGGAAACCTAGGTATTCAAAATAAATCCGGAGCCCTCCACGGCGGCGTGTCTCAAAGCCCATGTGCAGACATAAGGTTGATCCGTTCTCTGCGCAGCGTTATATGAACGAACAGCTAGCAGCCTCTCCGTCTTTCTGATTAATCGAGTGAGGCTCAGTCAGTCAGTCAGAACAGCCTTATTTCGGAGCCAGATGAAGACCCCAGAGGGTGGGTCACCTTTCGGCTAGAGCCCGCTGTTTATCCTGCTCCACCGAGTATGGCCAAGCGGTCCAGGTTGCGTGTGGGCGTGCGCGTGCGTGTGGGGGCGGAGGGGTAAGGAGCGCGTTGCATGTGAAAAGCATATGTTCGGTGTTTCCGATCTGATGAGAACAATATGGGGAGTTTCGGTCCTCTGCGGAAGCCGAATAAATA
Source organism: Amblyomma mixtum (assembly GCF_055824585.1). NCBI lineage: Eukaryota > Metazoa > Arthropoda > Arachnida > Ixodida > Ixodidae > Amblyomma > Amblyomma mixtum. The sequence goes on along the minus strand of NC_143018.1, from coordinate 130,085,923 downwards.
CAGTTTGTGCGGGGTAAGGAGCACACTGGTTTGGATTCTACAAAGAATCCGGAATTGTAGTGAGATGAGATGTGGACATGGCGGAGGGAGCAAGGTGCGCTGCTCTTTCATGCACTCGTAGTGCTTGTTTACCTGTTTAATTAGGCTCGAACTTCGCATACGTAAGTAGACTTTCGCTAGATCATGCGGTGGTAAATGTATATAGGACGAGCCCAGTCCAGCCTGAACCTCGTGAGCACGCTCGACAAGCCGGTACATCGGCAATGCGCGGAATGCAAAGAATCTTCTACCTCATATCACCTTGGAGTTTGCCAAAAATCTCAGTTAGCATCAAAGATACACAGCCCTTATTATAGGACAATGCAGACGCCTGGATGACCAGCTCAAGCTTCACAACCGGGCTCGCGTGACATCTGCGGCCTCTGGAGACCTCGACTAGGGGCCCTACGGCCCCCAACAAAGATAGTTTCTTTTCTCTTTCTCTCTCTCTCTCCGGCCCGTAGTGCGAACCGCGAGCATGTGCCACTGCCGCTTCGTCGTCGACATCAGCCGGACAATGAAAATAAGCTCGCGAAGTAAATATGATGGATCGCTTTCACTAAGAACGCTTGGTAACCGACTCGTAAGATGAATAAGTATGGAAATAACCGTCTGTGCCTATGTTTCGGCTCTGTTCTTTACCCTGTCGAAAGAAAAATCGGAGCATTAGTCAACACACGTTTGCTTGGGTCTTCATTGCGGAATCCTCGCACCTCCTGCCAAGACACACGCCTTGTTCAGGACGACCATCATGCATTCTTTCTAATGAAAGTTCAGACATTGAGTTGATGGGGGCCACTTTCAGGGCCGTCGAGGGCTTCTGCTTTTCTCCAGCATTTTTGGACACTGTCAGCGCTCTTCGTCTCATTTCGTGGGAATGGCAGAAAACCAAGAAGCCGGAAGGAACGAGAGCATTGGTGCGATCGGGCCTTCAGCGTATATGATATGCACCCACTGTGCAGTTTGATGAATAAAGGACATAATATCAGGTCTCCCAGTTAGTGTAATGTTGACTACAAAATAATTTAATTTTTTTCTTACATGCTTCTTTCGGTTTCGGCAGCCGAACGACGGCTCTGACGTTACAGATTATTTGCAGTGACGTGAGGCATACAAAAACTGCAGTAGAGGGTCGCTGCTTTCTTCGTTTCAAGACATGTCAACTATTAAGCCAGTCCAAGAGTTGCGATCTCAAAAAATAAACAAACAGCGAATATATCGCAGATTTCGCGTGACTTTCTGACCTTAAATTTTCCATGACGTCACGGCCATCGTTCGACTGCTGGAACCGAAACAACGTAAGAAAAAAAATCAGTTATAAATTATTTAACTGCCGTAGGTAAATTCCACTTCGTGACTCATGTAGGCTATTGTGTTGCGCATAATAGCAAACAAAAAAGCAAGCATCCAAAAATTTCGTGCCTCTCCTCCTTGTTCCCTAAGAAGTGGGGGGGGGGGGGGTGTAGCGCCTGGGCGTTTGATGATGCCGGCGTCGGTGTAACCCGCGCTCTTTCGTCGTGTAGGCGCGAGGTGTCTAGCTTCCTCCTCGTGTCCCCTAGAGTGTCTATAAATACACATGTGCCGTAAAGCTTCAAGATCAAGCTATACGACATTTTTCTCTTAGCAGCTATTACATGACCTCAACCTCGCGCACCCTAGCAAACCAGCTAAGACTTCAGTGTCAGTAACAAGGGTTTTGAGGCATGTTCAATTTAACTACAAAGCTAAATAAGATAAACGAATTAATAAATAAACAATAAGTTAAATAAATTATTTAAGTTTCATAGGACAGGTAGTGCTGTGTCCAGACGCATTTTGCAAGGAATATGAATCGGATCTGTGCGCTTCGAGCAAAATGTGAACAGTCCGCAACTATTCTGTGAGAGGAGCGCTTAGTGCGCGTTCGATGGGGATTATGGGCCTTCTTAGTCTTCTAAGACGTACGTCACGCATTTATTTAAAAGTGATAGCCATTCCTGCGGCGATGAGCCACTGGGTTTGCTATATTGCTTTCACACAAATGGGAATCCAAGGCGCACATAGTTATTGCTTGTGATCTGGCATTCAGATTACGCAAAAAAATGTAGCCGATGTCGGATCAGGAAGGTTTTAAATGATATGCTTCCGTCACAAACAATTTTCATTTCCGTCTTCTATGAGCATGAAATCTCCGACTGAGAGAAGAGGGAGAAGTTGGTTACTGCAAAGAAAAAAAAGAGGTTAGAAATTTCAGTCTCGCACCCGCTTTGATGGAAGACACAGCAAGTTTCATTCCATCAGGGAGCAGCTGCAGAACTACGCAGGCGGAGACATCACAGAGAGAGCGAAGGAAGATTGCGTGTGGCACCCCTTGAGGACCGGTGCGGCCTACGGAGATTAAGCACCTATTGCGATGGCTTCAGAGAACTCAACACGGCCGCGTAAAGCTCGCCTCGCCGCTAAGCGAGCCGCTGAACCTCCGAAAGAAAGTGAACGATGCTGTTTGAGGAACATTCTACGCAGCGAGATGCGTGCACTCATGAGCTGCTCGAACGCCCCCTCTACTACCAACCCGCAGCGCAAGCTTGCGGCTACAAAGCTACGTTGCAAAGGTGGCTCAGCACGAGTTCAGGTTCCGACTAGTGAAAAGTGACGTTCGCTTCGTGTGGCCCCAACGCCGACGCGTCGACGTCTTGAAGTCGCCATAACACCTGAAGAGGTGAGCGTTGTATTGCCTATAGTGCGGAGCTTCAAAAGGCCAAAAAAGACTGACGAGACTACCAACGAAGTAAACATGGCTCAGCAGAAAACCTCGGTGAATTTGGCTGAAGAAGACCTAAGCTCCCAAAGTCATGCGTTGAAGCAGAAAAAACCAGAACATTTAACGGCCGCTGAAGCGTCGGCGAAGGCAACGACCAACAGGGACGACGCTGCTAAGAACAGCGCGGGGGAGAAGCTTCAGTTTTCAGGACAAGGGAACAAATACAGTGAACCACAGGACGAAGGACGGCCAGGTTCCGCACAAGACTGCTACCAATTGTCCCGTGGCTCACTTGGTTGGTACGACGGCTAGGAAGCCACCAGCACCAGTGAAGCGACGGGTACAGTGCCGGTAACTGAGTGGCCCAGTCACCTGTACAGGACGTCAACACCACTCGACGAGTTACTCGATGCAACGCCTTTCCCTGAGAGCACGTTGATGTCTGGCGGTTGTCGTGAGTACGGCGTGCCCGAGTTCAGCATTTACGTCGAAGACGAAAGCCCGAAGAACAATCTCGGGCCGTCCACCCAGAGTTCATCTGCGTCCGCTGCAGACAACTACTTGGCCCCGGCCCGTCAACCAGTTGCAGAGATACAGCTGCAAACAGAAATTAGTAGAACACCAGGATCAGCTGGATTGGGCCACACAGAGCCGTCTTCCTCCCCCAACGAGTATGGTGGGTGTTGTGTATCAGACGGACGCCAGGCTGGAACTGAACAAACGTTTATTGATGCAGTGCCTTTTTATAGGCCGATGAACATGTGATCTGCCGACGACTGCTTGCGTGGCTGATAAGCGATACATGAAAATGCAGTTTTTAAAACATGCGCTTGCGCTATCAGTACACCACAATCCTTTCTCCTAAGATTTGCACAATCCAAAACTGACTAGCTAGACATCAATGCCATAACGCAGGACAGGTCGTCGAACACGCGTTGATCTCAGCGGCTGTGGCTGCCTAGCTGTAGGAGGAAGCCTGACGTGGTAGTCCTCACTTGTGACTGGGTCAACTTCGAGCCGCGTCCAGGCGCTCCTCAACTGGTTGCGGTGCCTGTGATGACGCTCACCGTTGTTTAGCTGTACCACGTACGACACCGGACCTCTGACTGCCACAACTCTGGCAGCCTTCCACCTTGGACCTGGACAAAAGCTTTTAGCGTAGACCGCGTCACCGACACGAAACCTCTTAGTCTCCGGTCGTTGTAGCTCAGGCGCGTGTTGCCGGCCCGGATGGAGTCTGTCTAACGCTGACCTCAGTCTTCGTCCGAACAGTAACTCTGCTGGCGATTTTCCCGTGACCGAATGTGGCGTCGTGTGTTGCTTAAACAAAACCCGGGAAATCTTGCACTGCGTCGAACCTTCCTGCTGCTTCTTCAATGCCTCTTTAACTTCTTACCTTCCTCTCTGCCCTACCATTGCTGGCTGGGTGATAAGGTGCAGTGAAGATAGCACGCACGCCATTACACTTCAAAAACATTTGCAACTCTGTGCTAGTGAAAGCTGTGCCGTTATCTGAAACGATAACGTCAGGTACACCATGTGTCGCAAACATCTTCCTCAAGCTGTTACGACAGCCGTAGCGTTCATGGATGGCATGATTTCGACTTCAGCCCAATTGCTGTACGCGTCTACCACGACTAAGAAAACTTCTCCTTTCACTGGGCCAGCGAAATCAATGTGCAGTCGACTCCAAGGCTGATCTGGCTTGATCCAAAAATGAACTGGAGCCTTGGGATCGCTTTGACGGTTACTCTGGCATGGATGACAGTGCCGAACAAACTCCTCAATTTCGTGGTCCATCTTCGGCCACCACATGAGCCCTCTAGCTGGTGCTTTCATGGCACTCATCCCTGGATGATTTGCATGCAGGAGCTGAAGCACATTCTCTCTTGCTGCGGTTGGAATTATGACGAGATTCCCCCACAGTATGCAATCACGATGCAATGACAACTCCGACCGTCTCACCTCATAAGGCGCAAACTTGCTGTCCACTTGTGTTGACGGCCAGCCACTGAGTAGCCATTCCTTTACCCGGGATAGAACCGAGTCCTTTTTGATCAGCGCAGCAATGTCCGCCGCTTGCAGCGGTGCGCAGTCGACCGCTTCCAACAAGAGCACGTCCCCAGGCGGTCTTGGCTCGTCCTCGTCTCCCGGGGCTGGTAGACGACTGAGTGCATCGGCGTTGGAGTTGTCTTGGCCTCGTCTGTACTCAAGGTGGTAGTCATACGCAGACAACAGTAAAATCCAACGAAGCATTCTAGGCGACACAACTTCGGGCACTCGCTTGTCCGTGTTAAACAGGCCGAGTAACGGCTTGTGGTCTGTTATCACTGTAAATTCTCGCCCAGCTAGGTACTGGTGGAACTTTTTTACGCCAAAGACCACAGCCAAACCCTCTCTATCAATCTGAGCATAGTTGCGTTCACTGACGCCAAGAGTGCGAGAAGCATAAGCTATGGGCTGCTCCTTCCCGTCATCCGCACGATGTGCTATCACTGCCCCCACCCCCACAGGCGATGCGTCGCAGCACAAAATTAAAGGACGCTTGCAATCGTAGGGCACAAGTACGGAGTCTGAGCTGAGTAAATTTCAGTCTCTCAAACGCCCGCTGATGCTCACCTGTCCACTTCCATTCGTGGTCACGGTCGAGCAGTCGATAAAGCGGTTCGGCCGCTTCCGTCCTGCCCTTGAGGAAACTGCTGTAGAAATTCAGCAATCCCAAAAAGGCTTGCAGCTCTTTTTGCTTGCGGGCGCAGGCGCTTGCTGGATGGCGTCCGTCTTGCTTCGGCTGGGATGTACTCCTGAGTCATCAATCCTGTGTCCCAAGAATTCGATGCTCGTTTGGTTAAATTCGCACTTGTCCTTGTTTACTCGTAGCTGTGCCTTCTGCAGACGCGATAGCACAGTCTCTAATCTCTCGGCGTGCTCTTCGGCGTTACATCCAGAAATTAATATGTCATCCAGATAAGCTTTCACTCCGGGAATGCCCGCTTACAGCGTGTCGATGACTCGTTGAAACACCCAAGGTGCGACCGAAATTCCAAACGGTAGCCGCTTAACCTTGTACAGTCCCTTTATCGTGTTGACTGTGAGCACCTCAGCCGTCTCGGTCGTCTAGCGTAAGCTGCTGATAAGCTTGGGCTAGATCCAACTTCGTAAAAAACTTGCTTGAACTTAGAGCTGTCAGCATTTCAGCTGTAGTGGGCAAGGGGTATCCACTGCTCTTAATAGCTTTGTTTACGGTACTGCGATAGTCGCCGCAAAGACGTAAATTTCCATCTTTTTTTCTTACCACTACCAGTGGTGTTGCCCAGTTGGAGTAGCTGACGGGCTCCCATACACCTTGTTGCACCAAGCGGTCTATTTCTTTGGCCACGTCATCCTTGAGGGCCAGTGGAACTCGTCGACTTTTGAGGAACACCGGTTGGGCGTCATCTTTCAGTTCGATGTGAACTGGCGGTCCGTTGAAGCCAGGAAGGTCCCTGCGAAACACTTCGGGAAATCGCGAAGGCACGTCCTCCACGTTTACTTGCTGTATTCCCCGCAAGCCAATACCTAACGGGTTAAACCAGTTTCGCCCAATCAGGCTGTTACCTTGCTTCTGTACTACGAGCAAAGGTAGCTTTGCCTTCCTGCCTTTGAATTCCACCAAGACACTTGCTTGACCCAGCACGGGTAACGCCTCCTTTGACCAGGTTACGATAGTTGTTCCAGAATCTTGCAGTGGTATTTTACCGTGATTCCTATCAATAACCCTGAACGTATCTTCACTCACAATTGAGCACGATGCGCCAGAATCAACCTCCATCGGAACTTTTTGCCCTTCAATCATTACTTGAATCATTACTTGCTCATTCACTTCGCACAGGGAAAACAACGCACTCATTTCGTACACGCCCTTGCGCTTATCTCCTTTCTTCTTTTGCTCATACGCTGTCTTCCGAGAAGTTCTACTATCGTCTTTCGACCGACAAGCCTTAGCTATGTGTCCAACCTTTTTGCAGTTGAAGCATGTCGCCTTTCTAAAACGGCACAAATGTGGAGCGTGCTTACCGTTGCACCGGTAACAGCTGGACCCCTCCGCTGGGGTGTCTTGCTTCGCACGGTTTGCTTGTACCATTTCCTGGCCGTCCGTCTCGTATCGACCGTGCTTGCGTATGTCCCGCTGTTGCTTAGCGGTTGCTTCTGCAGTTGTGGCCAAGTCATACGCAACCTTAAACGTAAGGCTGTGTTCTGCGAGAAGTCGCTGCTGAACCCCTTCGTTCCGGAGTCCGCATACGAAACGATCCCGCATCATGACGTCCAACGGGAGTTGGGCGCTGCCAAAACCGCAGTCTTCGGCTAGCTTCCGTAGCGCCGTGACGTAGTCCGCAACCGATTCCTCGGCAGCCTGGTTTCGCCTGTAGAACAAAAACCTTGCATACAGCTCCGAAGGCTTTGGATGCAGGTGCTTGCGAACGGCAGTCTTGATTTCTTCGTAGGTTGCTGCTGTCGGTCTTTCTGGCTTCACCAAAGTTACGATGGGCCCGTACACTTCTTCGCCGCAGCTGCTCAACAGGGCTGCTCTTTTCTGCTCTTCTTTCGTTATCTGGTTCGCTTCGCAGAACATTTCCAGGCGCTCGACGTATTCGTCCCATGACGCGTTCGTGCCGAGACGATACTCGCCGATCCTGCCGACGGCCATCGCCGTCGCTGCCTCGTCGCCAACTGTTGTGTATCAGAGGGACGCCAGGCTGGAACTGAACAAACGTTTATTGATGCAGTGCCTTTTTATAGGCCGATGAACATGTGATCTGCCGACGACTGCTTGCGTGGCTGATAAGCGATACATGAAAATGCAGTTTTTAAAACATGCGCTTGCGCTATCAGTACACCACAGTGGTTCAAGCTACTGCAAAGAGCCCCGAAGTGTGTTCATGCATTCCCTCTTTCGAAGTCCATACCAAGCCCTCTGGCGAAACAATGAAGTACCGGCGTGCCATGTGATGGGGCATGAAGAGCAGGAGTTGCAGCGGCGACATCGCGAAGAAGAGCTGTGCATGCTCTCGGAGCCGGAGGATCAGGCACGAATGCGTCGGATGCTGCGAGAAAACCAGCTTCTCAGGCAGGAGCTTCGACTGGAAAGCATAGAGAGATGCCGCTCGCAACAAACGTGGGCCATGCAGAGAGCATCCTCGGGAGGCGGCCACGTCGGGCGGACAGGTGAGAGCGGGAATGTGTCTTTATGAACGGTAGCACACAGGGCAGGCCAGTTCCCTGCTTATTAGAAAACACGGAGAGTTATCTCTCCGCATTATATTCCCTTTTAACAAATTCAAATGAAGCAAGCATATAATGGCGAATTCTCCTTCCCCTTAACGAGCAATCGCGTGGTGGCTGCTTAGAAGCCCAATTCAGGCCTCCTCCAGGTTGCGCCAAGGACATATTTTAGTAGCGGCACGTGAAGAAATTAATGCATGGGCTCTCGCTCAGGGTGGTATCGTGTCTTGAAAGGTCTTGGTTTCCGTTGAATAGTGAACGGCGCATCGCGTTCTAGTGTCGAAACCCTCCTTTCTACTACAATCAGTTTAGAAAAGTGAATGTGGTGGCGGTGAACGAGTATCTCTTGTTTTTAACGCGCCTCCTTCAAAACAAGTTGCATAATATTTTGTCAGTAGAGGTAATTTATAATCATGCTTCTTTTGACTTGAGCTAGGTTAAAAGCTTTTTTAATTGATGTTTGAGGACAACATTCCTTTCATCACTTGGCAGAACGGCGTCCGCGGCTGCGAGGCTGGCCACAGCGCACTCACGCTAGAGTTCCTTTCCATGCCCCCACATTGAGCACATACGGAGCTTATACATGGTCTAGTGCATAGCTCACGGCACCGTATTATAGGGTTCCTCCTTAGTGGAGCTTCCTTAGTGCAGCGGTGGCCTTGCGGTAGAGCATCCGTCTCGCATTCTGGAGGTGCTGGGTGCGGTCTCCAGTGCCGCCGGGGACTCACCGGTTTTCTAACGGGTCCAAGATTATTTTCTGGTGTGTTCTTCGACAGGGCTGCGCTTATGAGGTACGCCGGAGCGGAGGTCTGTGGCTAGTTTTGTTTCCCTCGGGGCCGTTGACGCGCACCAGGAACTATGTACAGATGTGCACTTCTACAACTGCAGTCTCTTCAAACTTAGGTCGGCACAAGCGAATTCACGCTGGGGAAAGACCCCTCAAGTGTGACATATGCCCTTATGCAGCGTCAGTGCGACACAGTTTAAAGCGTCATATGCTGACGCACGCTATCGCAGAGGGATATCCCTGTACTCTGTGCTCATTCACGTGTTCAGATAAGGAGAGCCTCAGAGAGCACCTTTGTGGTCACGGTGAATGAAATCTTCAGACAGACGTGCCGAACTCCGGAATATGCTCCTGCCTCTGGTGTACAATCCCATGCGCCATACCACATAAGCGTCCACGATTAGCCGTCAGGTGGGACGTATTGATTTTCGAATCAGAAGCACATCCAATATTCCTATGCAAGGAGATAAAGACAAGATTTTGCAGGTTTTTTTCTTTATAGCTGCATTAGCGAATTGTCTTGCTCATAACTGACATATTAGAATAGGACTGAGCATCAGCGCTCTGATATTTGTTTGAAAAATCACTGCATACCATATTTGTATACTGGAGGAAGTATGCCGCAAAAAATGGGGAGGGAACTTAGGTCTACTTTTGTGCTATGAATGCCAAACCATCGTTTCGTAGTTTAATTTCTTTCAAATTTTATTCACCTTGTTGTCATTTTCTCTTCCTTTGTAAAGACACACCTACTCATTAGCATACAGTCGTAAGGCAAGTAATAGACTACGTTCACCTTTGTTCTCCGAGCGTGGTTTTTTGACCCGTAGTTATTTTGGTGACATCGCAATCTGAAAGGCATGGGATCACTTCGCGGCACCTTGTTAAGAAAGCTTGTTTGTCTTTGATATTACGGTGACGTCATCAGAGCTATTTGGTAGCACTGCTGCTTGTCATCGTCGACGCCGCATTTCGTTTCCGATGAGGCATATAATGCTTTCGAATTGATAAACTGCAGACTAAAGCTGGTTTGTCCGCTCAGCGCACGTCCTGTTTCTAAGGGAGCGCCACTTGGTGTAAAAGATCCATGACCACTGCAGCCGAAAGGAGTGTCGGTAGTCAGCGCTCGCTTCGAAATACTTGCTTACAGTGAGAATGGGAATGTCGGGCTGCTGGCATTATGCATGTTGGAGTAAAATTGCCGCAGCGGTTCGCCACGAGACTCGTATGTTGAGTTCATCTTGTAGTGTCTGCTCTTGTATCTAAGCTGCTCATTTGCACTTCGACATTCAATTAAAGAACAGGTTTTTCAGTGCATGCATCAAGAATGTGTTGAAAGAAAATCTTCTGACCACTCGATATTGGTTGGATACCAAGCGCAGTTTTCAAACTTGCTTCAGTACACTATGCATACCTGGCACATCTATCTGTCAGCTTATGCGAGGAGCCAGTTGAAAGCGAGCAAGTGATTCCCCGTTGAAGCTAAATGAATAAAACCACAAAAATCGACAAGTGACTGCGACAGTCGGTAATGCGAAATTTCAACGCAGCTCTCCGCACGCCACCTGCCCCAGCTGGAAGGTAGCGTGTTACGCTGCTGGCCACCCTCCGGGATCTTCCCATGGCAGCCACCTTCGGGTTGTCCGTTCCTCCGCTCTCGCTGTGGCAGGTGGCGTTCGCTCTGCTGTCCCACATATCTGGGTGGACACCCGAACCGCAGTGTAAGGGAGGGTTAAGGGGGGAGCGAAAAAATAAAGGGAGAAAGAGGTGCCGAAACGGATGGCTTCGGAAAAAAACATTAAAGGGCACTGCAGAAACCCCATTGGAGTAATGCGAAGGTATTGACGCCTATCCGCCGCCTTTAATTCTCCTCATTGCCCCCATGTCTATTGTGACGTCGCGTCTGACCATCGAATCACATAGTTCACATTAAACTACAGTTAGCTCATCTTACTGCATAATTAATTCGCATTTAATTCACAATCAATTTAAATCACACTAAATTCACCTAATTCGCCAGTTTGAGAATATTTACTCATTTATTTAATTTAATTCACACTTACTTCGTTTATTTGAAATTGGTCTATAATTAATTTACACTGATTCACCTTTAATTCATTGCATTGAATCATTAAGTCACATTATAGAACCCCAGGTGATCGAAATTTCCGGAGCCCTCCACTACGGCGTCTCTCATAGCCTGAGTCGCTTTGGGACGTTAAACCCCATAAACCAAACCAAACCAAATATTAATCCACCTTAACTAACTGATAATGAACTCACTCTAATGCACCCTAATTCACCTTCATTTACTAATGGCGTTTATATAATTGTTATCAATGATTAGATTTCTATTAACGCCAAAGCCCCCATCGTTTCACCTAGGTATTCATTTCGGACATTCAAACTTCGCGCCGCGCGCTGGCTCTGCCCATCTTTCCGGTCACGTGGGGGCGACATGTAGTACTACACTTCCGGCGATTCAAACTTCGCGCCACTCGTAGTCCGACCACGCCCAATTTTGGTCGCTTTTTTGGCTCTAATAAATTAACTAATTATCCGATTCGCACCAAATTTATTGCCCGGCATCCTCACATCCCACCACTAATATTACAACAATTTAGAGGATATCTCTATAGATCCCCGCAATTGCTGCTGAAACGTTTTGCGGACACGAAATCGTCGACATAGCCAAGAAATGCTTTCGCCTTAATAATTTCGACCCCATGAGGACCTTAACCGTGCACTGATATCGCACAGGACACGGGCGCGCCTCCATCGAAATGCGGCCGTCGCAGCCGGGGGGAAGATGTGCGGTTTAAAAAAGCATGCTGAGCAGAATTCGTTTTGCGATCCTGCGATTGCTTGGGATATTACGTTTGATAAAGCGTTGCGAAGCAGATATCATCATGCCGCCAGCACCAAGAAGGGCCCTTCCCTAGCATTTTGATGGAAAAATTCTCGGGAAAACCGGTGGTCATTGCGCTGCTCGGTTTCTCATAGCGTCAAAATACCTTCCTTGCCGCACCTGCTACTAGGATCAGTTCCGCACTCCAAAATGGAGCACTGAATAAGGTGCTTGGTTTGTGAGCCCGAGGATGCGGGTTTAATCCCGGCCTTGGCGGCTGCGTTTATTTGGAGGTGAAACGGAAAAGGACCAGTGGGGTGTGCGATGTTTATATTACGTTAAAAATATCCGCGTGGTCCAAAATATTCGGAAGCCTTCCACTACGGCACCTGTTTATATCTTCGTTTTTTGCACCGACTGCATTGTCTGTGGAAGTAAAACACAGAAATATTATATTTACTTCATTTTTATTACGCTCTTTACGGCACTCTATAAGCACAGGAACGAGAACATTTTGGGAGAGATCTGCCTCGTCGAGATCTGATTATAAAGAAATAAAGAAAAGACTAACACTCCGACCGAATAGCCATGAAACGACTCCTGTCCGGTGTGACTCGGCACCTCCTTTAGAATAGATAGGGCAGGAACGGAAGACTGACTTTTAATGCCAAAACATTCCTAATCCCATTACAAGAAAAGGTAGTGTTGTGTGCGTGTGTGTGTGTAGCGGCGGCTCAGTGGTTATGGAGCTCGGCTGTTGAGCCGAAAGAGGCGTGTTTGATCTCGGCCGCGGCGGTCGCATTTCGATTGAGGCGAAATGCTGGAGGCCTTTGTATTGTGCGATATCACTACTCGTTAAGGAACCCCAGGTGATCGAAATTTCGGGATGCATTCACTACGGCGTCCCTTATAGCCCCAGTCGCTTTGGGGCGCTAAGACCCATAAGCCACGAAAATTCCCAACTGCAGCAGTCGATCTGAGTTGGGGTATGCCGGCAGATCAAGGGCCACCTTGTGTGCTGTTCTAACGATGCTATTAAGTGCCTCTTCGTGCCTGCAACACTGATGATAGTACGGGAAAGCGTAAGCGATTCTAGTTGTCGTGAAGGATTGCATGACCTTGCTCAGGTCGGCTTTTTCTCATTCCCCTGCGACGGGTGACAATGCGCGTCACCAGCCCGCCTTTCTGGTGTGCCGTGGCACGTAGCCGCTCTAGCGCATGCGAGTTGTATTTAAGCGAAAGGTTCACTACGGAACCTCGTGCTTCGATCGCCGGGTGCCTGGTTTTGACCTTCAGCTGAGTTAGAGGTCAAACGATTAAAGAGGGAAAAAGAAATTGAATCAATATTCATGACTGGGAGTCGAACCCGTGGCTGCGAGAACAGATCTCCTGAGCGAGACCACTAGGCGATCGCAGCCTTTTTTTTCTTTCATAGTATTTATTTACATGGTTTTTGTACAGAAAATATATACATATGTGTGTGTGTATGCACACACACGGAAAAATCTATTTACAGAGAACCTAGGTAGGCGCTACGTAGGACAAATATTATATTAAACATATTAGAACTAAGAGGCCGGTAAATATATACAGCGAATGAAGAGAGGAAACCAATCCGGTAAAAAGTCCAATTCTTTGTAAATGTCCTTTACCTGCAGCAAAATTTGGCTAAAATGAATTCTCGGCGAAACAACAGGTTTAACGTTGCGGTCTTGCATGCGCGTTTTCCTAAGGCTATGAAGTCCAATCAGAAGAGTCATATCGTTGGGCTTCGAGTCAGGTTGGGAAACAACAATGAAGCGCACATTGCAGGCATTGACCAGAAAATATTTCTGTAGCGCCCTCTGCAACACATCCCAAAACAAAATCGCGTCTTTGCAGTCTATAAAACAATGTTCAATTGTTTCAGGCATATTACACAAGCGGGAGTTTACAGAAGACAGAAAACTGTTTCGCGAGCCACGAGTTAACAGGTAGAGTTCCGGTGTGTATTTTATAGAAACATTTTTTGGTGCAAACATACATTGGCATTTTACGCACTCGCTTTAAAACATCATGGCCCATGAGCCCAAAGTAGACAGAACGATACAGTGGGGGCGGGAAGAGCATCGATATCAATTCCCTGTACAGATTCTTGCGCGCGAAACAGAATACTCATTTGAAAACCGAACTGTCAAAAAACGCACGGAGGGATAAACTTACTGCATAAAGCCTAGTAAACGGGGGCGTTCAGTAAAATTGGAAGAAACTACAAAGTTCGGAAGTAGAGTCATGAAGCTAACCTGCAAGAATTTTCGAAAAATCGGAAGAGAACAAGCACGAAAAAAGGAGAAACGGGCTACCTACTGTCTCACATACAGGTGCTCTAGGCCCAGCACTCCTGCACAAACAGGCCTGTAAAGGTTATCACGCCGCATGGGCTCGAATTTGGCAGGCGAAATAAAAAATCAAGTGCGCATTACTGGCGAGAGCGAATTCAGGCCGTTAAGCGTTATGCTCAGACGTTTCTACTGCATCGGCTTGTAATTTTTGGTCAAGCCCAGGGTTGCAACCAGGATGTCGAACCGGAACCGAAACCGGAACCGAACCCGAATTTTCGCCCGGAACCGGAACCGAACCGAACCCATATTTTTTTCGCCATCTTGGAACTGAACCCGAACCGGAACGATTCAAAGGAACCGTTCCGAACCGGTTCGGGACCCGGTTCAGCCCCACTTTTTTGCATCCTGGCATACCTCATGTTTACGCACAAAATGAGATGATCTAGAGCATAGATCTACCCATGCGTAGCTCTCTGCACTGGGAAGAGCGAAAATGGTACCCAGTATATGCGACAACAAACTTACAGGGAGTCTGGTGTCTGGGAAGAAGCCTAATTGACGATTCTGTAATGTACTACCACCAATTCTAAAGACTTGTACGTCAGGTTTATGTGAAACCTTGAGTTATTACTCCTCCCCTTTTACATATTTGCGTAAATATTTAATCAGATTGTTAGGACTGCTCGAACTCAATAAAGTACTATAGACACCAAATTTTCGCTTGCGTGATTTCTTCTTTCAAACGATGCGTTAGACATTGGGGTACATGGAGCACCCCGTGGTATTCACCAAACACATAATAAATAATTTATATTTGAAGTTCTTCTTGACCCTGTTTCGGTTTCACCAACATAACGGTGGCTGTGACGTGTAGTGGAAATTAGGTCGCGTGAGGAGCAATAAAACGGCAATATAACTGCTGATACGTCGTTCGTTGTAATTATAGGTCTTGGAGCCGCCGGCTGATTAAAGTGCTATAGTGAGTCTAAACAACGTATCAGCGTTTTAATTAGTTTTCCCGTGCCTCTCGTGACCTAATGTTGAACTCACGTCACCGCCATCATTTGGTTGATAATACCGAAACAGCATGAGAGAAAAAATTTTTTCTAAATTATTTATTGGCAGTAGGGGAATACCACACGGTGAACCAAGTATTATAAAAACTATGGCGTCATTGAAAAGGAGAAAACACGCAACAAAACTGGGTGTCTATAGTCATTTCAGCACCGATTTAGTATGCCTTCCTTTGCTTTGCGTCATTTCCCACAAATAGATGAAATATTAGCGCGAGGACCCAACAACGTTGTGATGGCGGTTTTTGAGGAAACTAAATGGCGCAGTAACTGTCTCACTTCTTGATGGACACCTGACCCATGGGTGAGAGTGAAAGATGAAATAGAAACAGGCGCAGTAGGGGAGGGCTGAGCAATAATTTCTACCAGCTGGGGATCCTTAACGTGCACTTACATCGCACAGCACACAGTACCTTTTGCGTTGAGCCTCCATCGAAACGTGGCCCCCGGGTCCGGGTTCGAACCCGGGTTCACCGAATAAGTAACCGAGTGCCCTAACCACTGAGCCAGCGCCGTTGGTAGTGCAACAGTTACTTTTGTAGGCGCTCATTGTCTCCGACAGCAGGTTCTGAATAAAACCCCTCACGATGGGTCTGTAGGGCAATAAAGGAAAAAAAATGGCTCAATGGCTGTGGAGCTCGGCTGCTGATTCCAAAAATACAAAAACGAATGAGTTCTATCGCACGTTCCAAATCCCCAGCTGATGTCTATCTGGAGACCTCCACTACACCGTCTGTCATATAGCCCCAATGTCTACTCGTCACGTTAAACCCGAGATATTGCTACTAGTTTTAACAAAAGAAGTATGTATACATTGGTGCAGTTTCTTTTTTTTTTTTGAATCCGCATATTCTTGTTTGTGCACGACGGAAATATGCAATGAAAGGCGGGTCCTTGGCAGCGGTGGAGATATACTAATAAGAGAAGCCGCCGCGTTGGCTCAGTGGTTATGGTGCTCGGCTGCTGACCCGAAAGACGCGGGTTCGATCCCGGCCGCGGCGGTTGAATTTCTTTGGAGGAGAAATTCTAGAGGCCCGTGTACTGTGCGATGTCAGTGCACGTTAAATAACCCCAGGTGGTCGAAATTTCCGGAGCCCTCCAGTACGGCGTCTCTCATAGCCTTAGTCGCTTTAGGACGTTAAACCCCATAAGCCAAACCAAACTAATAAGAAAAAAAAATTAAATACTGATTACACAAAAGGGCAATGCGGAAATACATGCGCTCGCTGGCATGCGATAGTGATTACGCCCAGAAAGATGCTGCGATGAAATGTAACTGCGATGAAGTGATTTCAGAAGAGCAAATATCCGGGCTAGTTGGTAAGGCGTTTAAAGGAAGAAACGGCGCGACGAAACACGGACACACGAAGAAATGACACACACACGAGCGCTGACTCACAACTGAAAGTTTATTCTGGTGGAAAGACCGTTAAATGGAAAACATGAGGGGGTGGGTAACAGGGCTGCTCAGCAATAACCGGCAATCAGTGTGATCGCGTCATAAGGTGACACAAAAACACAACAGGGAACAAAAGAAAGTTATAAGCGATAAAAAGACGGTGTAAAGTGCCGCGTAACAGTGGTCAGGTAGGTAACATTAACAAAAACTATGAAAAAGTAGCCAAAAGGGCGGGGAAAGGTTAAACCTATGAAGGACACAGATGAAAATTATACAGGTGAAACCATAAAAATATAACAAATGTAAAAACGTGAAAAAGGTAAAAGTTTTAAAAAACGTGCCCAAAAAGGGGTGTGGAACTAAAAGCAAGATAAAAGCGGTAGCAACGAAGATTCCGTGAATTAATCAGCTGTGTGTGGCGCACCAGAACCTTCGGAGCCATAAGCTTCCAAAACGAAGTCGGTTTTTCCGTTCGTGATTTCCTGAGACTTTTGGAGTTTTACCTAAAATCAACGTTTGTCACCTGGAATGAACACAAGTATATTCAAAAGCAGGGTGTATGTATTGGTTATTGTGTAGCGCCCATTCTATGCGAACTTTTTCTAGCCCAGCATGACAGAAATCTGCATAACATGACCCCTCAGACGGCCGTGGTAAAAATGTTCCGCTATGTCGACGACTACCTCGTTCTTTTAAATTGCAGCCATGAGTCGTTTACCTCTGCAGTATCGCAGGCCCTTTCATTATTTGAACGATGCATACCTCTCCCTTTGACGCATGAAACACCCAACGAGCAGTCAATAAGATTTCTTGACCTAAGCCTCCGATTTTCTGATAACCACACCTGCTGGTCTTACCAACCTAGAGGCACGAAGCAAGCCGTTCGCGTCAGCCTACTCAAAACTTGTCAAGCGTGGCATAGTAAAACTGGGCTTCCAAAACGCGCTGCAGAAATCATGTGAACATTTCTTCCTGGATAACTTCAATAACCAGACCGATCGCCTTATAGCAGCAGGCTACCCTTTACGCCTGCTAGTCTCCGTAGCTGGCTCCATGATAAAGAAGTCCCGGCAGCACATCGAACCTGATACATCAAATAATAAGCGCAGTAATATTGGAGTAATGCCCTACCTCCACTCAGTTATTCATCGTCTAAAGAAAGTCGCACAGCGCGCCGGTGTGCGTCTTCACGGCTCCCAACAAGCTTTCCGCGCTCTGTTCCAAAGTAAATAACCCGCAGGAACCCCGAGGGTGCAGAGTGCCACACTCTGACCGGTATGTCCCCTGTGATTCAGGAATAATTTACTCTGTGCCAGTCTCATGTGGGAAGAGGTATATTGGTCAAACGTGAAGGTGTATCAATATCAGAGGTGGGCTCGGTAGCTGTGCCATGTCGCAGCCTCCTCATCCACTGGTTTTCGCTACGCAGGTGCTCGCGCCTGCCTTTGCCTACATCTTCCCAGCCATCTTCGACACTTCGTGGCTTGTTCTACCAGACCCAGAGCAGCCGTTCTGCGCCGGGTACAACGGACCATTCGGTTTGAACAGCGCAGATGCGTCGGTGAAAAGAGCACTCCCTTCCTGGACCCTCGACATCGGATGGCAAGCGCAACCGCCAGCGACAACATCGACCCTGTCAACATATAAAGAGCACCGCCTTCCGCCCGCGCTCTGTGGGCTCGGTAGCTGTGCCATGTCGCAGCCTCCTCATCCACTGGTTTTCGCTACGCAGGTGCTCGCGCCTGCCTTTGCCTACATCTTCCCAGCCATCTTCGACACTTCGTGGCTTGTTCTACCAGACCCAGAGCAGCCGTTCTGCGCCGGGTACAACGGACCATTCGGTTTGAACAGCGCAGATGCGTCGGTGAAAAGAGCACTCCCTTCCTGGACCCTCGACATCGGATGGCAAGCGCAACCGCCAGCGACAACATCGACCCTGTCAACATATAAAGAGCACCGCCTTCCGCCCGCGCTCTGTGGGCTCGGTAGCTGTGCCATGTCGCAGCCTCCTCATCCACTGGTTTTCGCTACGCAGGTGCTCGCGCCTGCCTTTGCCTACATCTTCCCAGCCATCTTCGACACTTCGTGGCTTGTTCTACCAGACCCAGAGCAGCCGTTCTGCGCCGGGTACAACGGACCATTCGGTTTGAACAGCGCAGATGCGTCGGTGAAAAGAGCACTCCCTTCCTGGACCCTCGACATCGGATGGCAAGCGCAACCGCCAGCGACAACATCGACCCTGTCAACATATAAAGAGCACCGCCTTCCGCCCGCGCTCTGTGGGCTCGATAGCTGTGTCATGTCGCAGCCTCCTCATCCACTGGTTTTCGCTACGCAGGTTAGTCCATCATACTGCCTTTTTTCTAAAAAATGTAGTGACCGTTGCCTGGTACAGCTGCCGAGCCTGCAGTGTTGCATTTCTATTGCTGGTGAATGCTTTTCTGTTGTAAAATCTCTTCTTCTTTTGTCCGGAGATGTTGAGATGAACCCTGGTCCGGACAAACTTGATAGTGTTCTTGCTGAACTCAAGAAGTTGTCAGCCGGTCAAGGCCAAATAATCGCGGATGTACAGGACCTTAAAGGTCAGATGCGTTCTGTCGACCAAACCATTTCCGACCTGAGCAAACGCCTAGCAGACCTGGAAAGCCTCTTTCAGGACATTGCTACCCTAAAATCTGATCTAGAATCCGTCAATTCCATTGCCGCCGGGACGGCAGCTCTTGTTACTAACCTTGAGGCCCGAATAGATGACACAGAAAACAGATCACGCCGCAACAACCTGATATTCTATGGCCTTCCAGATTCCAATCCGCGCGAATCATTCATCGAATCTGAAGAAATAATAATTAAGCACTGTCAGGATAAGTTAAAGTTAACCTTAGAGCCCAGTCAGATAGAGCGTGCCCATCGCTTGGGACGCCATAACGAGGACCGCCAACGGCCAATTATAGCAAAATTCGTCTCCTTCAAAACCAAAGAAACTATACTTTCCAAAGGTCCTATGCTGAAGGACACGAACTATAGCATTGGAGAAGATTTTACCCGCTCTGTCCAAAAAGCCCGCAAACATCTTGTCGCATTTGCAAGAGCAGAAACCGGACCGTTTTCTTTGCGGTACAAGACCCTATTTCTCGGCAAAAAACGCTACACTTTTGACGCTGCCACCGAAATGGTGAAAGAAATAGCATAGCGCTCACCGCACAGTCGTCACTTATCTAATCCTCGCCATACCTCCCCTCGACAGAATATTTCTTTTTCGGTTATCTATACTAATATACGCAGTCTGCTTTCAAAGCGCGATAGTGTATCCAGCCTTGTATCTTCAACAGAATCTAACCTGCTTGTGTTGACAGAGACTTGGCTGACCGATAATGTGGGCGACACTGAAGTTCTGTGCAACTTACCTAATTTTAACCTTTTCCGTGCCGATCGCAAAGGCCCCCGAGGAGGAGGCGTCCTTATCGCTACCAGCAGTCAACTACAGTGTTCCCACATTAACATCCAATCTGACCTCGAAATATTATGGCTGCTTTGTCGCGCCACGCCAGTGTCTATACTAATTGGTGTTTGCTATAGGCCCCCCCACAATAACCCCGAATTCCCTCGAAAGCTGCACAACGTTCTGAACCAACTTACAACAAAACACCCTAATGCACACGTGCTCCTTTTTGGAGATTTTAACTATCCTGACATAGATTGGAATAACCCTTATCAGCCTATTTTTAGACAGCATGAATCGCAGGAGTTTGTGGATGTGTGCTTAAATTTTAATCTTACCCAATTAGTAACCCAGCCTACACGCATCGCCGGTGACACCGCAAACATTCTTGACCTTATACTATCTAGCCACCCCGAATGCCTCAACTCCATTACTTATCTCCGGGAAATTAGTGATCACAAAGTCATACATGCGTCATTTACCTTCACTCCAACAATAAAAGAAACTTCCAAAAAAACAATCACCCTTTCTAACAAAGGTAACTATGAGGCTATAAACAGGGCGTTGGAAGCTTATTTCCCATTTTTTCAGCACTCTTTCCCGGAACAAACCATCCACGAAAATTGGTCGATGTTTATTCATAAAATTAACGAACTTACTAACAAATATGTTCCCAAATGCAGCTTCCGTGCAACCAAACAGAAACCATGGTTTACCAAGGCTCTAGGAAGACTAGAAAACAAAAAGAAACGCTTGTTCCGCAGTGCTAAACAGACTGGAAATGACTACGCATGGGAAAAATATTACGCTGCCGAAAAGACATACCTGGTCACAGTAAAAAACGCTAAACGCTCATTTTATCATACTGACCTACCCAACATACTTAAAGATAACCCGACTAAATTCTGGCAGCTTTTAAATCCGCAATCTATACGCACTATTACCTTAACTGATGATTCCGGGCGTGCTTTTTCCGATGTCGAGTGTGCTAACATATTTAATTCTGCTTTCGCATCTGTATTCACTCATGAACAGGAACCGCCCCCCCTCAAGATAGCAAATGACCAAAGAAGTTTAATGCCAGCCGTTACTTTCTCTGAGGCCGGCATATCATGTCTCATAGATAAACTAAAACTGTCATCATCTGCCGGCTTTGACGAAATCAACACCAAGGTACTAAAAAACGTTAACCATACTTCTGCCAAATTTTTATGCCTGCTGTTCTCGCAGTCTCTTTCTACAGGTGTTTTACCCCATGACTGGAAAGTGGGGAAGGTCGTTCCGGTACACAAGTCGGGTAACAAAGATTCACCACTTAATTACCGACCCATATCACTCACCAGCATACCATGTAAACTCATGGAACACGTCATTTATTCTTTAACAATGCACTTTCTGGATTCAAATAATTTTTTTCACTCATCGCAGCACGGATTTCGCAAAGGATACTCATGTGAAAGTCAACTAGCACTTTTCGTTCATGACTTGCATGCCAACCTTGATGCTAACCTCCAAACTGACGCAATTTTTCTCGACTTCGCTAAAGCATTTGACAAGGTACCTCATAACCACTTATTTCTGAAACTCTCTCGCCTAAACTTGCATCCCGACATACTAGCATGGATAAAAGAATTCTTAACTCACCGCTTCCAATCAGTCGTTGTCAATAACCAAATGTCTGACCTCCTACCAGTCTCCTCAGGCGTGCCCCAAGGATCCGTCCTTGGGCCACTCTTGTTTCTAATTTATATTAACGACCTACCTGAGAAATTAGATTGCCATATTCGGATGTTTGCTGATGATTGTGTTATTTACAGAACAGTCACTAACACCTTCGACCAACAATCCCTTCAAAATAATTTAACTCATGTGCAAGACTGGTGCAGTGAATGGCTAATGACACTTAACACAAGTAAATGCAAATATATGTCGTTCCATCGTCGCCGTTACCCTCTTCTGTTCCAATACAGCATATCTAACGTTCCTCTCGATCTTGTCCAATCATACAAATACCTTGGTGTCCATATTTGTCATGATCTTACATGGAATACGCATATTTCAAACATCATATCATCCGCAAACAGAACACTAGGATTCTTAAAGCGTCACCTACGCTCTGCACCTCAGCATGTCAAGCTCCTCGCATACAAATCATTAGTTAGATCAAAATTAGAATACGCATCTCCCATCTGGTCTCCAAAGCAAGCATATCTCTGTAATTCAATTGAAGCAGTTCAAAACCGAGCAACTAGATTCATTCATTCATCGTATTCTTTTGATATCAGCATATCATCCCTCAAATCACAGTCCAGCCTACCTACCCTTGCTCATCGCCGCTACATTGCAAGTTTATGTTTGTTTCACAAGTTTTTTTACTCTGAGCTACGACAGGAACCCTACATCTGCGCACCACCACCACGCATCTCCCTCCGCACCGGCCATCAGCAGCAAGTGTCACGACCTCGCGCCCGCACCACTACATTTTCTTCATCATTCTTCCCCCGGACCGCGAACGACTGGAACGGCCTTCCCCGAGAACTTGCTGCTATCACATGCCAATCATTGTTCATCGAAGAAATCACGCGTGTACTTGCTCAGTGATAATCTTATATTTGTATAACTTTCAACTTATTTGTTAGTCATTCTGTTTTTCATTTCTGTGTGCCCCACCCCTTATGTAATACCCTCTAACGAGGGTCTTTAAGGTATTAAAGTGAAGTGAAGTGAAGTGAAGACTCCAAGAACATCACAACAATGTTAAAAGTATAGCCATTTCTGGGCACCTGGCTAAGCACTGTAAGAAGTGCAAAATCGATGAAAACACCCCTGAAAGAATCTGCACCCCTGACTTTAATCGTTGCAGCACTATTGGGCGAGGACGAGATAAGTTGACAAGGGAAATCGTTGAAGCCCTCCAAATCCATTATGCCGGTCAAGACTGCGTCAGTACTCCATCCCTCTCCTTGTCAAAAAAAGAGCTAGATTTTCTGGGTGCGTTGACTAACGCCGAAGGTTCTGGTGCGCCACACACAGCTGAATAATTCACGGAATCCTCGTTGCTACCGCTTTTATCTTGCTTTTAGTTCCGCACCCCCTTTTTGGGCACGTTTTTTAAAACTTTTACCTTTTTCACGTTTTTACATTTGTTATATTTTTATGGTTTCACCTGTATAATTTTCATCTCTGTCCGTCATAGGTTTAACCTTTCCCCGCCCTTTTGGCTACTTTTTCATAGTTTTTGTTAATGTTACCTACCTGACCACTGTTACGCGGCCCTTTACACCGCCCTTTACCGCTTTTATCTTTTTATCGCTTATAACTTTATTTTGTTCCCTGTTGTGTTTTTGTGTCACCTTATGACGCGATCACACTGATTGCCGGTTATTGCTGAGCAGCCCTGTTACCCACCCCCTCATGTTTTCCATTTAAGGGTCTTTCCACCAGAATAAACTTTCAGTTGTGAGTCAGCGCTCGTGTGTGTGTCATTTCTTCGTGTGTCCGTGTTTCGTCGCGCTGTTTCTTCCTTTAGAAGTGATTTCGTTTTGCCTATTTGCTGAAATCGTTCTGCTTCTAAGAAAAAATATCTTCCAGTCGCAACCACGCGGCTCAAAGCCTCATGCCAGCATAACTGCCTTTCTCCGCCCACACATAGAAATTCCAGACGGTGCACACGTCAAGAAAGGGGAACTAGTCAAGAGGTTGAACTTGCCCAGCATATTTCTCCTGCATTAAAGTGCACTGTTATCTGAACAGTGACCTCGTTGAACGCGGCGGTTTTGCGTGTTCATCCATCATGCGGGTTTTCCCCACGCTAAACAGTCCTATGAACGCAAAGAGTTCGCACGGAATTCCGAAGTTTTTCATCGCTGCCATAGATATTATAATCAAATGTATGATGTCAATGGGTTTTTTAAGAGACTGCTTAAGTACGTCCCAAAAGAACACAGCATCGCGACAAAAATATCATTTTATTGCTCAAATTGATTCTCGTTTCTCGCACAGGTAGAAATGCACTGACCACGGCACAAACGTCCATTTGGCGTGAAGGTACTGTCTGTTGCAAAAGTTTACAGCCCACCACACCATTGAAATAAACGGCGCGGTAGGATGTAAACATTTGCAACAGACGGTACGTCCTAACATGTAAGGCCCATGTCTGAAGCGTGAAAAAGGTTTTTGTGGCCGATTCAATCTATAGTCCAGCCCACTTCTAACAAACCTGACGGTCACGCGAGTTCAGGTCGTTATATCTGATGTTCTTAGTAAGTGGATTCTTCTTACAACAGCCAAAAACACTAAGGCCGCTAAAAGTGGCGTTTATTTCTTATAAAACTGCGGCCTACTTGTGCAAAGCAGAGCCTGTCGCTGCTCTTTCCAGGCTATCTAGGGCGGTCATTTAATCCTCGTCGAGACCTTGCTGCCAACTATCAAATTCAGGGACGGGGTATCACTAATCATGGATGAAGTGTGCATGAAAACTGGTGGTAGGTCCGCCACATAATTGAGATTCCTGGCAGTAGGGAGAGCTCGCGCTTGGTGTTCAATGTCTCCGTCGGAGCAGGAGCTTCTGCGATTTTGTGGTCCGCAGGAACGTAGTTATCCGAGGAAACATCTGGTCGGCTATGGATCCACGAAGGGCGTTTCCACAAATCTGCATATTCCTGGTCACGCGTGTTTTACAGCTTCTTCTACCGTACCTGGGCTGATGCATCGACGAAGTGGCGCAGCGCTTGTGGTGCAGAACGCATCCGTTGCACTGTCCGCTGTATGACAATGCCTGCACATAACAGCGGCGCCAAAGATGGAGACGACTGGGCAGGCTATGCATGCCACGTGACCGGCATGACCAGCAAGGATTTCAGAATTGTGAAATCGTTGCTGTTAGTTGATCCGCGACCATGGTCAGCAGCTTCGCTTTCGACGATGCCCCTTTCTCACGTGCACCGCGCTTCTTCCATTCGGGATGCTTTGCCTAGCCGGCGAACGCGCAGGCAATGATTGCCCTCGTAGGCCATTGACGCGGGTTTGGACGGCGGTTACTTACTATTTCAATAGAGAGTTATAGCATATCGTTACCGTGTTTACTTCACCGTTTACAGTGTTACCGGATGCCGGACTTTCCGGTTAGCGCTGCGCACGCCAGTGCCGCCTTTTAATTCTATTTCTGGGTTGCCATGTTCTTTTGAGAGGCGCTATTTCATCTGCGTGCTTAGGGGAAGGACGACCTCTACAACTTCGGGGTAGTTGTCCCAGTGGTTGTACCAGCCAGACTTGTTCGCTGTATCTGCGACGAATCTGCGTTGCCCTTATGCATATTTTCACAGGAGCACCACACCCGCTCGTAATAAGAGAGCGTTCGTTATATGTGCGGCCATTAAAGTGGGCTGCACAGTACATCCGCTGATGATACACTAGTATCAAGAAAATGCACGTAAGGCTGTATACAGAGCAAGTAATGACCGATCGCAACATTTGCCATCTGCCTTGTGGAGAGACTGTACAGGTAAGTAAAAGCGAAGAGTGAGAAAAGCGAATGAATCAGTACAAAGCTTTCTCGCGAGCTTGTCCAGAAAATACAGGCGAGAACTTAGTCGCCTATTAAGCACAGCTGCCAGAAAGGGGTTGTTTGTAGCTTTGAAAATAAATGGCTGAAACAAGTTGGTGGAAAAATGGTGCAGGCCAGATTAACCACTCTTTATTACTCCATCAAGGGCTACAAAGATACTGTTGGCACAAAGGTTGCATTTGATAGCGCCCCAAGAAAAGTCACTAATATTCTAAGTAGTGTAAGTATATCTACTTCCTCGCACAATGCTGCACTTGCAAGAATTTTGCAGCTCAACGTCGCAGTGTAGATGTTGCCAATTTGTGTCCGTGCAAAAACGAAGTTTTCTCAACCCATCCATGCGTGTGTTTTTTTACCATACTCTTTTTATCAGAAAAAAAGAGGGTTACGTCACCATATTAAGCCAATATCGTAATTTCTTATTGCATTATAGTGAGAAGGCACGATTAGCTGTGTTTTTGAAGATACTGAGCTATAGGGGCTCGGGACATATAACGTGAGTCACAAAGGTGATGTCGGATAGGTGATTTAAATAAAATATATTTGCTAAGTTCTGGATCATAGGGAGAGCCAGTGCTCTCATGAGGCTCTTGTTGGGCGGCAGATGGGCGGTGGAGAGACTCTCGCACATTTTTTTACCATGCTATAGTGAAGGAGGGGGGGGGGGGGGGTGGACTGGCAAGTCGGTTTCGGGGCGACGGAAAGGTCTCTGTCTGTATGTAGGTGCCGCTACATGACAGTTTCGTGTCTCAGTTGTGCGCGGGAACGTACAGGGCGCGTGCGGCGACAATTTTGGGGCCCTGTAAGTACACTGCGAACAATAAGGTCCCAACTGAATCAAGCTTCAGGGGAAACCTATTACTCGCGCGACGGGGTCTCCCAAACAGCTCAAGCAGGAGAGCTTTGTAGATGCAAAATCCACCGGCTTTTCGCCTTGCACCTCATGAGGTGGATTATAGCGTATACATAGCCGATTTTCATTAATTTCGAGTTCATTTCATTTTGCGGTTGTTGCCGTAAATTCATCCTTTTGCTGCGGACAATAAAATAAAATGGATAAAATGAGAACATCTCGCATTAAACAATTTATTCATGCTTAAGTAACGTACTAAACACGGCAAAAGGAAGGCAGGAGACGACACGAGCGCTAACTAACAACTGGTTATTTTTTCTGGGAAAAGTATATAAAGGCGCAAGACACAAGGAACAACCCCGAAAAACAAAAGAACAATAGTTAAAACTTAAAAACCATACTGCGCATGTACATCACATTCGAGTCATGATGTCTTTTTCAACGAAATTCGAAGGCTATCTTCCATAGTAGACGGCACACTCCTGTCTCCTGAACCTCACACAATTGCCATGAAAGCCTGACTCCTTATCTACAAAATAGACAGATGATAAAGCAACACGCTCATCTGCTTCCTTCCTGATCATAAAGGCCTCGACCAACTCCCTACAAATGCAAACAGGGTTATTAAACAAGACACTTGTCTTCTTTACTGAGGGAAGCAATTGTAAGCACTCGCGGCAATGCAAAGCCAAGTTGTACAACACCGCTACTTTTTTCACCCATCGGTTATGTTCGAACAAATCCCCACTGCTTACCCACTTACAAAGACAAGTCTCCTGTTTAATCACCCTGATCGAAATTGTAGGGAGATGCTAGAGGCCTTCATGATCAGGAAGGAAGGAGATGAGCGTGTTGCTTCACCATCTATCAATTCGGTAGATAAGGAGTCAGGCTTTCGTGGCATCTGTGTGAGGTTCAGGAGATAGAGGAGTGCCGTCTACTATGGAATATAGTCTTCGAATGTTGTTGAAAAAGATGTCATGACTCGACTATGATGTGCATGCGCAGTATGATTTTTTAGTTTTAATCTTCGTTCTTCTGTTTTTTAGATTGTTCACTGTGGCCTGCACTTTCATTTACTTTTCTGAGAATGTAATAACCGGTTGTTAGTCAGCGTCTGTGTCGTCTCCAGACTTCCTTTTCTCCTGTTTACTGCGCTGCTTAAGCATGAACCCTTACCAACTAGCCCAGTTTTATGTTCTCGTAAACAAATCTTTGCATTTTTTTATTTTGTATGCCGATGTGCCAGAAAAAAGAAAACGCATAACAAGGTTGACTGAAACCCATCTGCGTTATAATTTTTTTTTTGTTCTGAACCCGTTTGAACCGGTTCGAGACGGTCCGAACCGGTTCGAACCGGAACGGAATGGCCCTCTGGAGCCGAACCCGGAACTGAACCCGAAAGGCGTGAACCCGAACCGAACCCGAAAACATGCCGGTTCGACAACCTGTGGGTGGTATATATTGGCAATAAAAATGGATCGTATTGAGTGTGTATTTTGTATGATTTCTGTGATTACGCAAGGCGTCTCTGAGGTGATGTGATGAGTTTGGTGTGTAATGGAGCGATGTATAAGTGTGGACGCCCTGGGTGTATTCGTGGCGTCTGAGTGAGCAGATGTGTAGCTAGGAAGTGTGGCAGGGCTATGTGTGTCCTGAAGGAGAAGGATGTCGGGCGTGGGAAGTGTGGGGAGGAGGAGTTGGAGGGGTGCGCGCTTGCCCCGGAAGCGGCGGCAGTTCCACTGCAGAATTGATAACGAATTAGGGCGTAGCCCCGCCATACTGGAGCTTTGATGGGGTTAGGGTAGGTGGGTTGGTTGGGGAATTCTGTGGGGTAGGTGGGCGGGATTGATGTGACAGACTGAGGTGTATCGAGGGAAGGGCCTGCTCTATTGTTTGGAGGCGGGCGTCGTACTGTGCAAGGCTCATCTCTAGGGTGTGCACCATGCGCGTAAATTCCGCTTCAATTTGTTGCTCGAAGCGTTGGGAGAGGTGGTAGATGAGGTGATTGAATTTTGCCTCTAAACGCGCGTCCATCTCAGCGAGTTTAGCGTTCAGGCGGGCCTCGAGCGATGTAAGGTCGGTCTGAGTAACGGGTGGGGGCTCTGTCGTCCGTATTTTTTTTGGTGGCGGTGAGGGTGGGGATTGGGATACGGACACCTCCATGTTTTCTGTTGATGTTTGTGGCAGTGGAGTGCGTTATGCGGGAGGTACGGTTGGCGGAAGCTGTGGAAGGATGGAGGTGGGGGTCTTGATAAGAGAGGTAAGACGACTCACCTCGTCTCGCAGGGCCTGGAGCTCCCGGTCACGGGGATCCACCTGTGTGGGCGGGGGGGTCGGGGGCTTGCTGGCATTGTTGGTCCTTCCTGCGACTCTGT
Organism: Amblyomma mixtum; assembly: GCF_055824585.1. NCBI lineage: Eukaryota > Metazoa > Arthropoda > Arachnida > Ixodida > Ixodidae > Amblyomma > Amblyomma mixtum. The sequence goes on along the minus strand of NC_143018.1, from coordinate 130,057,221 downwards.
CCACCCAGGTGAGTTGCCTAGACTGCTGGTCTTGGCGGCGACGAGACGATGATGGAGACTTGCTGGAGCGACGGACGCTGGTGCGGTCCACGTCTCGGTCCGGTGTGCGGGAGGTGTGCTGTTGCGGTGAGGCGGGCGGTGAACGGCGTCCCCTGCCTTTACATCCTTTGGTACCCGTCATGTGGGCGCCTCCACATAATATGCAGGCTGGGGTGCATGTCGGAGTTTCCTCACGTGGGTGGGGGACGCCACATCTTGGGCAGTTGTGCGTGCGCTGAAGCGTGCACACATCCGCGCGGTGTCCTGGTTGACGACAGTTGGTGCAGGCGTCCAGGTGTCCTCTGTACGGGGTGCAGGTGTGGAGACCGCCTCCGTAGGAGATGGTTCGGGGCACCGGACCCCTCCGGAAGGTGATAAGTATCGAACTGCTCTGTCCCATGCGACGGGCATCAATGATGGGGGCCCTAGGGTTGTCTGCGATGAGGTCTTCTAGAACCTGTGTGGGGGTTTCCTCCCAGTAGGCGTTCGTGATTACACCTCGTACTGCACCATCCGGGGGGGGGGGGGGGGGGGGGCGATGTAGGCGCTGATGGCATAGGCTTTGTTTCTAATGGAGAGTTCCTTGATGGCGACCAGGCGTAGCGCGTCGGCTTGGTGAGGGCTGCTCATAGGGTCAGGTGTTGTTGATGGGGTGAATGCGCAACTGTGTGGCGTCTGCGTCTTGGAGGTCCTTGGCCGCAGCTATCAAGGCTAGGCGAAGCTGGCGCTGTGGAAGGTCGGTTAAAGAAAGGCCTCCGTTCGAGCGGAAGACAATCTTGTAATCGCCCGCAGGTAATGGTGGCTGGCGTTGCGACCTTTGCGCCGCGAGACGCGCCGCTCGCAGCTGGGACGCTTGGCGTATGGTATCTGCAGGTCGCGAGCCGGCGCTGGCGTTCGCTTGGTCCTGGATCTTCGGCGCATCTTTTTGACGGGCGGGTACGTTCAGGATATGAGTCCAGTCCCTGGGATCATAGTCCTTGGGGTTGATGGTCTCCCCGAGCACCTGGACCCCTATGCTCTCGTTGTGGGTGATGTGGTAGGTGAACGCACGGTGGCGCGAGGCCTAGTGCAGCAGCTGGTCGGTTATGGCGGTTTGCGGCTCGTGGGCCCACGTAGGATGAACCATCGGCCACCAAATTAGAACTGATGGTAGCGCTCACCTTTAAGATTGGTGCGGTGAAGAGGTGGCCACTGCGTGGATCGTAATGCCAAGAAATCGCCGTGTTTGTTCAGAGCCGATGCGTAGCGCGTTCGCACTCGCCGGCCCCCTAGCGGTACGGTGCTAGGGGCGCTACAAAATGGATTCCGAAAACAAAGAGGATAGAGGACAATCTGTTATCATCGACGCAGTGTATAGCATTTTTGGATGTCAAGAGACCGTACGACAAACTTAAGAGGATATGTAGACATACTGGGCACATTGGTTGGTGGAGACGGAGTAAATAATCTTTTAAAAGATGGCTATAAAATAACAGAGTGCTTCTAAAATAGAGCAAAATGTCCCAGAGGCTGTAAGAATACGCGGGGGGGGGAGGCTTAGCAAGGCTGTCTTTCATCACATTCGTTGCTCATGTTCTATATACAAAGATTAGAGACCAAACTAGAGAGCAGTGGACCTGGCTTAAACTTTTCTTTTTTTAGGCAAGGACCATGAATTGAACGGTTATTACCAGGACTGGTGTACGCGGATGATAAAGTGTTACTGACTTACAACAAGGAAGATTTAAAGAGGTTAGACATCTGCAGAACGACGGGAGCTAGAAGTATCTAAGGTTTGGTAAGGAAAGATCGACAGTCATGACTTAATGATTAGGGCGGCGACAACAGGATATAGGAGGTCACGCTAGAGCTGGTCTTGATGGTGTTTATAATATAACTAAGCATGAAAACGATGTTCGCAGTAAAGGTAGCAGAAATACAGCTGTCATGAAAAATAGGGAACTTTTCAATTACAATAGGTAAGAAGCGATAAGAGGGATCTGGAAAGATGTGATGGTTCCTAGTCTGACTTTCGCCTATGCGGTCCTGTCCATGGCATTAGAGGTTCAGGCGAGGTTAGAAACCGATCAGCACGGGCTAGGTAGGATTGCTTCGGGAGCACATGGCAGCGCACAACTTTAGGGGGTCAGAGGTGACATGAGATGGGCAAGCTTAGACAGTAGAGAAACTACCAGCGAGGTGAAATTTGAGGAGAGATTGAGAGAAATGGGCGAAAAACCCTCAGCTAGAAAAGCTAGCTATCAGTTACTTGCACACAAAGATAGTCGACACTAATGGAGGAGGTGGACTAGAAATCTGGCAAGCAAATATGTGGACCGCAGACGGGGCAATTCAGGAAATGTCGGTTAAGAAAACCCTTAAACAGGCACATAGGGGTCTGTGGAAAACGGATGCAGACGAAATCGCTACTTGGAGCATACAAAACGATGAACTAGAAAATTGGAAAAGAAAAATATCTACATTAATTCTAGGGAAACTATTTTGCTGTTCGAGCCCAGGACGGTAGTATTGCGGACCAACACTTGTCAAGTACCACGAGAGAGACACCTTATGAGGTGCGTGTGTGGAGAGAGGAGGAGGATACGGCTGAATACTTGACCATTTCTGTAGGGATCGTCACCCTTCAGTTGAAAGCAACCGGGATGGCTTTTTCAAGGCATTGGGCAAAAAGACCATCGAGAAAAATAGATTTTAAACTGGCAGAAATAACCCAGCGATGGTTATAGGGTTGGTTATGGTGACTAAAATCAAGACTAGTGACCTTTTACGAGTCACAGTTAAATGGCATGAGCCAGCGCCTGACTTAAAGGCTGTATAAATCCATTCATTCTTTCATTCATTAATTCATTCATTTGTTCGTTCCTTCGTCCGTCCGTCCGTCCGTCCGTCCGTCCGTCCGTTCGTTCGTTCGCTCGTTTGTTCGTTCGTCCGTCCGTCCGTCCGTCCGTCCGTCCGTTCGTTCGTGCGTCCGTCCGTCCGTCCGTCCGTTCGTCCGTTCGTCCGTTCGTCCGTTCGTTCGTTCGTTCGTTCGTCCGTCCGTCCGTCCGTCCGTCCGTCCGTCCGTCCGTCCGTCCGTCCGTCCGTCCGTCCGTCCGTCCGTCCGTCCACCCACCCACCCACCCACCCACTCATCTGCCCACCCATCTGCCCGCTAGGCGTGTGCGAATATCAAATTTTTCGAATACGAATCGAATACGAATACTTGGTTCCGAATATCAAATCGAATATCGAATAATCAAGGACAGACGCATTTAACCACTACAAAACATTATTTGAGCACCCAAGAACATCACACTTAAACTATCGATGATTAAATGAACACAAAAGGTGTGTGTGGCTGCACAAAAATTATCTGACTCGAACATTATTCTTAGAAGAATGAAAATGCCAGAGAAGATGGCTGGTATCACAGCATTAATTAAGGCTAGCTTGCCATCAGCACAAACGCGTGTTGCAGGGATGAACATAAAAGGTTGTAATGAAGGAAAACCAGCTGCCCCACATGGTCAGGCAGAAGTAGTTCCCTTCTAGCTGAAACGACTTCTCCAGACACAGAAGATGCCCTCTAACTTCGGCACTGAACTGGCACGTATTGCGAGGTATTTCGTGCACAGCTGTGACTATACCAGCTTCGCAGTTTTACCCACAAAGGAGCTCACCAGCGCAGTCAGCTACGTCATGGCCCTTGGAGGAAGGAAGAATTTTCGCGCATTGCTCTGGGCGCCGCTTTGTTGTTATGTCACTGTCGATAGGGCTTGCGGACCGAAATGAACGCCGGTGCTCACAATGTATATTCGGCTAGATACGAATATTCGCGTCGGGTCGAATATTCGAGACAACACGAATACTTGGATTTCGAATCGAATACGAATACTAAAAATATAATATTCCAATTATATTCGAAAATTTCGAATATTCGCACACCCCTACTGCCCGCCCATCTGCCTGCCCATCCGTCCGTCCGTCCGTATGCCTACTCGCCCGCCGTTAATTCAAGCAAGACGAAAATAAAAACAATTATTACGCTGTCATTAGCTTCTCTCAGACATCTGCACTCTGATCGGATTTGTGCGACACAACGTATCCGTAGAATTCAGTTTTCTTTCCACGCTGTGTCGGTGGGGGCGACGCTCGAGAGCTGCTAAAAGCTTGATTCCTGCCACACCGCATATAACCGCTACGAAGTTCTCGTTTACAATACATCAAGCTTGACCTACTAGAGTGAACCGAAGAGGAAGATGGCACTAGCCTTGGGAGTGGCAGGAGACTATAAGAGGAAGGCTGCCAAGGTATACTGAACGTGACATTGCGGAGGAAAACGTACTGCAAGCACAATAATGAAGGATAACTGATGCCGACAGAGACGCAGCTTTACTAAGACGCGGCAACGAAAGGGGACCATCAATGAAGAGGTCAAAACAGATGTTTTGGCTTTCGTCTCTGCAAACTTTAATACCAGCGTAGTTGATGTGAATGCTGTGGTGGGCAGTTTTAAATCTTGTGTCACAAATTCTTGGGAAGGCACTAATGCCCTCGTAGCATCTCCATCTGCTCCTAAAGTAAGAAGGCAGAGACCTGTCACGGTGGCTTTCCTTCGCGAACGGGATCTTGGTGAGTTTATTGACATTGTGCTTTGGAATGATGTTGCTAGCTTCTATAGAAATCCCCGTGAACTTTTCTTTCACAATTCTCATTACAGGAGCGATATGAACCAACCCTGTTTGAGACTATCAAAACTCCGGTTCCAGTGGTCATTTAGTGTTTCTTGCGGAATCTGTGACAAAAGAAGAATTGGACCCGTATTTCGTGACCGCATGCTCATTTCTCAGCGCAGCGCGAGACTCAGCCAATGATTTTCCTTGTAACCTCCGTCTTGCAGTTGTGGTCACCGCTTAGTTTAAGCATGGCGGTCCTGCCCAGCTCAAAGCACCAGCCTTGCATGGACTTGGTGACACGGAGCTTTCAGAAACCAGTCGATAGGGTCGAATGAAATAATGGCCGCGTCAGCCAGGTTACCTTCAGTGAATCTTTTCGACTTCTCTAGAGCTATGGGAAGGACCATGCCTACTCCATCCTGAGAACTACGCCACAAGCAGCGAGATGCCCGTTAGCCGCATCAGCAACGCTACAGCGACAGGTGTCTGTGTTAATTGCTACAAAATGCTGTCTATTCGTGCACACTCTTTATGCGAATATCGCTGCTTAGGGCTCTTTGGAACCGGTCGGTGAGAGACGTTTGTGGAAAGCCATGTACTATGAAATTAAAAGTACCCTGCCCACGACATAGTGCAGCAAACGCCAAGTCATCGGTATGCCCCCTTTTTACTTACTTTTCCTTTGCGAGAAAAGCCGAATTAACGATTATTTTCCTGCATGTTAATATGCATCGATACTCGTTACTGTCATGCTCTTCTATTGCAAATACATGATATCGGCACCGTGCTTCCGCATGCATTCTGCAAGCATGAGTGAGCATTTCGCGCCAAGGATACTGGCTTCGTGCAGTCTTTCCTCTACTGTGTGCATCCGCTCGCTCTTATCTCGGAACGAGGTGCAACGCGAAACTGCTTCGTACGTAGCTCAAGAAGCTCGAAGCAGGAACGCTTCAACAAGTCGCGTAGGAGAGCGCTGTAATGGCGGCGCACTGGGGTGCAGGGAGCGTGCTGTTGTGCGGCATTTCTTGTCGGGTAAAAAATGGCTACGCCATGAAAACTCACTCGCAAGAACCTGGCTGGGCCATTCTGATGGCCCTGGGCAAATTTTCTAATAACGCCTGGTTGTTTATAGTAGTATTTTGTAAGACAAATAATTATTGTCCACTAATTACTAAAAAAGGCGAAACAAAAATTACTAGCATGTACTTTACTTATCTTCCGACTAGATTCACTGCATTTCAGTGTGGAAAAAAGGTTTTTTTTTTTCAAAATCTTTGTCCGTCTTAGCCAGGACACTCTCGATATAGTTGTGCTTTTTTATCTTACGGGGTTTGGGGCTTCGAGTTGACAGACGGTTGACAAAGAAGCCGTAGTGTAGGCTTCCGAATAACTCGGACTGCATACCGGTGTTTACCGTGCGGTGACACCACACAGTAAATAGGTGTCATTGCATTATGGCTAGAACTAAATGGAGGCCCTGCAGCCGCAATTTTATCTGTAGTCCACGGGATCACCAGCCGAACACAAAAGCCATGTATTCAGGCGTGTTTCCTGTCTTTGTGAGCAGCTCATCCCATGTTGCACGTATTAAATACTTTGGTTGAACTTAGTATTGCTTGTGTCAATTATGATGTACTAATTAAGCCATCATGGATGCCAAACCCTGGCGTTCTATGTCACGAAATTCGGTGATTGGTCGAGAGTGTTGTGTCATCATCAAGGTCACGTGACATCAAAGGACCAATCACAGGATAGAGCCACATTTTTAAAATCATCACCTCCGATGGAGCTGGGACGCTGCTGTACTGTCGACATCCCAATCGAAGAGGCCAAGCTGTGCGGAGGCGCTAGCGTGTCAGTTGGGGCAGGGGAAGGGGAGGAGCGGGGGCGGGGGACGAGATAGAGCGATAAAATGAACCCTACATGGTGGGGAATTGGTTTCGAACTGGCGATGGCACTTACAGAACAGATTCAGTGGCCCCTGCATTAGACCACTACGCCATCGCTGCAGCTCAACATCCCGCTTGTTTAACTGCCAATCTCGCGTGCCAGGCTGCACTGGACGTTTCTCTGTGCTTTCGATATAGCTGTCTTCATAAATATCTATCCGTGGGCAATGGACCCAGATCACACCGCTAACGCATTGTGCATTTAAGTTCCGTTAAGTCCACTTAAGTTCCAGCTACACTAGCTACTTAGTGATGCAGTTGTAGCGCGCTGTATAGAGTCCACTTGACACTGAATGACCAAGGAGGACGCGAACACCGAAGACCCAACTTAGGGAGACCCTGTGTGAGTCTTTTACGCATTGTGCGCTTCCTCTATTTTGTGGCCGCGTGGCGTTGTAGTTATGGTTTCAGCGCCAGTAACTATTCCAGGTGAAATGAAATAAAAGCTCTGGTCGAAATCAGCGTTTCTTCCGCCTGTCTGTTCATATGCCCATCGTGTTCGCTCTGCTGTCAATACCCAGTTTACGTCTCCAAAACAAGCTGTGCCCTAACTCGAGCCCCGCAATGTAGCATCTTGTTCCTGGCCCTTGGTATGGCGCAGAGGTGAAAAAGTGAACTTTTTCTCTCTTGCGACTTGTCTAGACGCTCCACAGCTAGCCAACTCAAGCTAATCTACCCCGTTCTCTAGCGCCCACATTACCTTGAACGACCAAGTAGGACTGGGACATCTACGACGCAACTCTGGGGAGACCCTACGTAAGTACATTTGCTCTCTTGCACATCGCTCAGCTTGTGTTTCTTGGGCGGATGTCACGGAAAGCCACACACTTCTCTACCTGCCCCGTACTAGCAGCCCGCGTTTGGACTACACAAGGCGGCCTTCATCAAATATTGCATTTTCTGCACATAATAATCTCGAGAAGACCGGTGCGGCAACAGAAGAGGAAAGTTCCTGCAATACGCATTCTTTCACCTAAACAACTCGTACCTCAGCCGTCGCGACGAACCTTTTCGTGCGATGAAAAGTAGGCGTACATTTTTAGCGACGGCTGGTTGAATTCTATAGCGCGAAGTCAACAGATGCAAAAAGCTGCGCCATTATTTGTGCATCCTTTATATGGTCGTGAAGTTTTGCGTTGTTTTAAGAAGAGTCTGGTGGGGTCTAGTTGTTTCCTACTTTAAGAAACAGATTAACACAGCGCAACGAAAGAGGACAAGAGAGAAGAAACACGAAGCACAGGACGGACAGTCAGCGCCCCTCCTGTGTTTCGTGTTTATTCTTTCTTGACCTCGTTCCGTTGCGTTCCGTTGTTGATTTGTTCATAACCTTTGTATGGTGCTTTATAAATTTGTGACGCGAAGTGCGACCATATTTATCTGGAATTGGTTTACGGGTTTTAGGTCCCAATGCGACTGAGGCTATGGGCACGCCGATGTCATGAGCTCCGGAAATTTCAACCTAATGAGGTTCTTTAAGGTGCACTGACATCACACAATACACCGCCCTTCAGAATTTCACCTCCATCGAAATTCGAAAGTCCCGCCGCGGTGACTGAGTGGTTATGGTGCTCGGCTGGTGACCCGTTAGACACGGGTTCGATCCCTACCGCGGCGGTCGAATTTTGTTGGAGACGAAATTCTAGAGGCCCGTGCACTGTGCGATGTCAATGCACGTTAAAGATCCCCAGGTGGTCAAAATTTCCGGAGTCCTTCACTACGGCGTCCCTCATAGCCTGAGTCACTTTGGGACTTTATACCCTGATAAAGCAAACGAAACTAAATTCGACCGCTGCTGCTGAGATCCAACCCGCGTCATTTGGGTCAGCAGACGAACGCCATAACCACTGAGCCACAGCGGCGAATTTTATCTCGAATTATCGCAGTTACACGCTACCGCTTCAACGTCGCGCGAGACGGTAGCCATAGCATTTGGGCTTTACCCCGGAAGTTCATTTGCCCGCTTTAAATATAGCGCGGCGGAGAACAGCGGTCGGCTGGGTTCTTCTACGAGCGTAAAATGCGCTAGCCGCTATCGCTTCTGTCAAACTGTTTAGTACTATAGCGATCACATTTGTCTAGAGTGGTCCTGCGGGATCAGCAAGTACAGTCACTTTAGCTGGGAACTTAGCGTGTGACGTATTGCCACAGACATGTGATTCAAATTCGGTTGGTCAACTGCGTCACGAGAGTGGATGCCACAGTATTCTTGGCGGACCGGGACACAGGCTTGCGTGATTTGGGAGTCCCGGCTGCTTAGTTTCCAAGATTCTTCACCGAGGACAACTCGTGACGACGCCTCATTCCACGGCGACGACTGTGCACACCAAGATGAGCCCGAAAGCGACCTCAGGGAAGAATCAAATGACGCCAACCAGGGAAACTACGACTATATGACGATATGCGACGGAGCACTGACCCTACTCGGAGGCTAACGTGCATTGGAAGACAACCATCGACACTGAAGTTGAATTTCACGGCCGCAATGTTACCGATCTGGCAGACAAGAAAAACGATCTTGCCATCAGCGGACCCTCAGAAGCCATCGTGATTAAAGTCATGTTTATTCACGACGGGGAAGATTTGAAAATTTGTTTTGAGGAAATGATATGACGCAGTAACTGCTTCGCTGATTTCGGTGTCCGCCAGAACCGCACAGAAAGGGAAAGGTTAAAGCAGGGAGTGAAAGAAGAAGGGAAGAAAGAGGTCTAGTAGTGGAAGTTTCCGGAATAACGCCGACCACTTGGGGATCTTCAAGGTGCACTGACATGGAACAGCACAGGGAAGCCTTTTGCGTTTCGTCTCCTGGGGATAGAACCAAGATGTCTCTGATGATACACCCAAGCCGCAGGAAAAAGCATTAGTGGAAACAGTTTTCCCTTCCTTCTTTCGCCTCCACAGAAGCGCGGCTGCCGCACTTGGGTTCGAACCCGGCTACTTCGGTTGACTAGACGAGCGCATTAACCACTCAACCACCACGACGGGCCCCGAATACACACAGCTAAGAGCGCCTCGTTACGCATTAAGGACGTTGTTCTGCTCGAGTTTTGCTCAACGGACGTAGTTATTTCCCCTGCGGCCTTTTGTAGTCCGGTGGCTGTTTTTCCAGTACCTCGTCGTAGGCATAGGCTGCCTGACTGAACATAAAAAATCCAATGACCTTAAGCCCATGAACATCTCCCTTTGGACGGAATAAGACATGTCTTCGCAGGCGACGCTGCAAATAACATTGGCCAAGGGTGCTCAATGAAGCAGGTAGCTTATAACCATGGTCAACCATCGCAATGCCCGTGGCCGATAAGGTTGGAGAGAATTGCATTGAATGCATCGATCGTAGATGGAAACACGCAGCTGGTTCTGGACCGAGGAAATGGCTGCAAGAGGCGCCGCACATCTCGGAAATGGCTAAGCTGAACTCCTGGCGAAAAACATGGCAATGAATTCCCACACCTCAGCAACAGCATGCGCGATAATTGCTTTGTTAGAGGTTCGTGCGAGGAAAGCAAAGGATGCGCCCTTCTTGAGGTTCAGCCAACAACCGCAGTAGCCCAGTGACTCTCGAACATTCATATGATTTGATAGACGCCTTAACGGCGTATAGATGCTGCCTTCTTTCATCAGAATTGTCCCGGCACATACCACGAAGTCACCAAACGCCTCATCATGAATGACGAATATGCGAGCGTCCTCTCTCTCAATGTCCATAGCAAGTGAGAGGACGAGAACTTCACGCTATCAGATATGATGGTGAAAAAATGTGGGACGGCGTCATCAAGCGGTCTGACGGACCATTGTTGTCACGCATTGTTTTGGTGAAGAAGAAAGGTGGCACTCTTCGGTACTTCGTGAATTAACGTAGCCCCAACAACAAGAAAGAATTGCACCACTCACCTGTATCCCCGACACCCAGGTCTGACTGCAGCTCGATGTACTTCTCGCCGGTGGTTCTCGGGTATCACGCCATACGGCGTATGTTAGTCCAGGAGAATGTAATTGGTGCTTTGCGCGGCAGCAGCATTTTGTCTACGGATCAATGGCAAGGGTTCTGCAGGTCTTCGGTGAGGAGTTTCGGCGAACGTCTCTGGAGGCTGATGCAAGCGGTAGACGCAGTCATGTTTTATTGGCTAAAGCTGAAGCCAGAATGGTTCCGATTCGCCTACCTAAACTTGTTCCTCGTTGTCAGCAGGAACGTATTGGTATCCGGCCAAGGAACAACAGCCGCTATTCAATACTTCCCGAATACAACCGACAAGGAAGGTGTTTGGAGGTATTCTTGGCGTGCACCCCTATCCATGCACACCGGTTCGTAAAGGGCCTTTGTCACATTTCCATCGCTTTTGACACACGTGAAAAAAGTAGACGTTCTGTTTCGATGGCAAAAGCACAAATCGTAGGCTTCAAGGAGCTTCAGAGACGTTTGAAAGCGCCACCAGTCATCGCCCACTTTAATGGAGAGATTTATCTGCTTCAGAATGAAGTTTTACGTGCAATATGTAACCCCTTTTTTCGCCCACACAGCAGAGTTCTTCGACCAGCATAGTATACGCAGTTAAAATATCTGGCTTTTAACACTTAAGACTGCTTAGCGCACAAGCGAAGCACAAGCGACGCACACTTGTGCCGAAGCAAATCAGCACAAGCCAATTCATCCTGGGGTAAGACCCTTGAAGTGTGACTTACGCCCTTATGCAGCGTCAGTGCGAGATAGTTTAAAGCGTCACATGCTGACGCACACTATCGCAGAGGGATATCGTTGCGCCCAGGGCAAATTCACGGGTTCAGATAAGGATAGCCTAAGAGAACGCCTGTCCGGTCACGGGCAGTGACATCTCCAGACCGACGTGCCGATGTCAGAAATATTCTCCTTCCTTTTGTGTACAATCCCATGTGCCTTACCACATAATTAAGCGTCCACGATTAGCCGTCACGTGAGACGCATTGTTCTTGGAATCAGAAGGACATGCAATATAAACGGCTTGGTTCCTACTGCAGGGAGATAAATGCAATATTTCGCAGGTTTTATTCTTTATTGCTGCTTTGCTGCATTCTCTTGCTCATCAGTGACATTTCAGAATAGGACACAGCATAACTGCTTCGATTTTTCTGAAAATCAAAGTTTGCATACTGAAGGAAGGATTTCGCAAAAATTGCGTAGGGGACTTAGGTCTACTTTTGTGCTATGAATGCACAAGCATCGTTTTTAATTTCTTTTTATTTTATTTACCTTGTTAATATTTTCTATTCCTTTGTAAAGACACACCTACTCATTAGCTTACAGTCGTACGGAAAGAAATAGACTACGTTTACCTTTGTTCGCCGAGCGTGGTTTTATGGCATGTGGTTATTTGCTGAGGTCGCAAACTGAAAGACCTAGGTTCAATTCCCAGCACCCTGGGAATAAATTTTGTTTGTCTTTGATATTGACGTCATCGGAGCTTTTTGGTAGCACTGCTGATCGTCGTTATTCAGCGCTCACAGTGCGAATGAGAATGTCGGGCTGCGGACATTTTTCATGTTGCAATAAAATTGCCACAGCAGTTCGCCACGAGGCTAGTGCGTTGACTCCGGACTATGGTATCTGCCTTTGTATCTAAGCTGCTGATTTGCATTTCGACATTCAAATAACGACCAGACTTTTCAGTACATGTGTCAAGAATGCGTTGAAAGGAAACCGTCTCACCACTCGACACTGGTTGGATATGGAGCACCGTTCTCACACTTGCTTCAGTACGCTATGCATATCAAACACAACTATCTGGTAGCTATAATAAAACCACCAAATTGACAGACGACTACGATAGTCCGCAACGCGAAGCTTCAGCCCAGCTCTTCACATGCAACCTGTCACCCCTGGAAGGTGGCGTGTTACGCTGCTATCCGCCATCCGGGATCTTCCCGTGGCAGCCACCTTCCGGTTGTGCATTCCTCTGCTCTCCTCATGGGAGGTTCGTTTCGCTCTTCTACTGCCTGCAGAAAACCAAAGTAATGTTCAACAGCCTAGCAAGGGAACAGCAGTTCGCAATTGGTAGCGAGGTGCTGGAAGTAGTAAGAGAATATGTCTACTTAGGGCAGGTAGTGACCGCAGATCCGGATCATGAGAGGGAAATAACTAGAAGAATACGAATGGGGTGGAGCGCATATGGTAGGTTCTCTCAGATCATGAATGGTAGCTTACCACTATCACTGAAGAGAAAAGTATACAACAGCTGTATCCTACCGGTACTCACCTATGGGGCAGAAACATGGAGGCTAACAAAGAGGGTTCAGCTTAAGTTAAGAACAACGCAGCGAGCTATGGAAAGGAAAATGATAGGTGTAACGTTAAGAGATCGGAAGAGGGCGGAGTGGGTGAGGGAACAAACGCGGGTTAATGACATCTTAGTTGAAATCAAGAGGAAGAAATGGGCTTGGGCAGGGCATGTAATGCGAAGGCAAGATAATCGCTGGTCCTTAAGGGTAACTGAGTGGATTCCAAGAGAAAGCAAACGTAGCAGGGGACGGCAGAAAGTTAGATGAGCGGATGAGATTAAGAAGTTTGCAGGGATACAGTGGCGGCAACTGACAAAGGACAGGGTTAATTGGAGAGACATGGGAGAGGCCTTTGCCCTGCAGTGGGTGTAGTCAGGCTGATGATGATGATGATGATGATGATGATGATGACTGCCTGCCATGGTAGTCAGGCGGTGTGTTAAGGCAACGCCTACTCAGAAGCCCACGTTCAGGAACCCAGGAACAGTGGCCAAAGATCTGCGGTCTAAAAAAGCAAGTTGAGCATAATTCCTTACGAGGGCCTGGCATCGTTGGGATAATACGTTTGATAAAGCGCTACGAAGAAGACTTGCATCATTCCGCCTGCACAAAGATGGCCCCGATTTGCGCATTATTTTGATGGAAAATTATTTGGGACATCCGTTGGTCATGGCGCTGCCCGGTTTCTCATAGCGTCAACATACCTTTCTTGCCGAACCTGTAAAGGTACTAGAATCCCATCCGCCCTCCGAAAAGGATCTGTGAATAGGGTCCTCAATTGGTGAGCCCGAGGATGCAGGTTTAATCCTGGCCTTGGCGGCTTTTTTTCCTTGGCGTCGAAAGGGCCGGTTGGCTGCGCGATGTTATTGTACGTTTAAAATAGCCGGGTGATCCAAAATATTCGGAAGCCTTCAACTACGGCACCTGTTTATTTCTTTGTTTTTCCACCAACTATACTGTCTGGGCTAGTAAAATAGGCAAAAAATGTTTGTACTGCATTTTAATTACGCCCTTTACGCTACGTTATAAGCACTGGAACGAGAACATTTCGTGAGAGATCTGCGTGGTTGAGATCCGAATTGTAAAGAAAAGACAAACACTCCGACCAAACTGCCATGAGAGGACTCCCGTCCAGTGCCGACTCGACACCTTCTTAAGGGTTGGTTGATTAGGAGTGTAAGTCACACGTTAAGAAGGAAAGCATTCCTAGTCCCATTACAAGAAAAGCTGGCGGTGACTGCGTGTGTGTGTGTGTCGCGGTGGAGCAATGGTTACGGTGCCCGGGTGCTGGCCCGAAAGACGCAGGTTTGATCCCGGCCGCGGCGGTCGCATTTCGATGGAGGCGAAATGCTGGATGCCCGTGGAATGTGCGATGTCACTGCCCGTTAAGGAACCCCAGGTGGTCGAAATAATCCGGAGCCCTCCACTACGGTGTCTTTCATAGTCTGAGTTTCTTTGGTACGTCAAACACCATAAGCCATCCTGCTGTTGTGGTGGCTGAGTGGTTATGGCGCTCGGCTGCTGACCTCAGAGACGCGGGTTCGATCCCGGCAGCGGTGGTAGAATTTCGGTGGAGGCGAGATTCTAGAAGCCCGTGTACTGTGCGATATCACTGCACGCTAAAGAACCCCTAGTGGTTGATATTTCGAGGATGCGTTCGGTAAGGTGTCCCTCATAACCTCAGTCGCATTAGGACCTTATACTCCATAAATGATAAAAATTCGCAACGGCAGCAGTTGATCTGAGTTGGCGTAAGTCGGCAGATCAAGGGTCCCCTTGTATGCTGTTAAAATGTTGCTATTAAGTGCCTCTTCGTCCCTCCGACACAGGCAAGCGGGCGTGATTCTAGTTATCATGAAGGATTGCGTGATCGTGCACAGGTCGGCTTTTTCTTATGCCCCTAACATGCCAGGAACCCTGACCATGGCTACTGAGGTCATCGGATCGTTGTCAGTGTGCAAAAAGATGGGTTCTCTATGGTCGGACTCTGCCTGTGAGGCTTGTTTGTTCCTTATAACTACGGGTGCCGATATCGCCGGTGAAATCTTAAGGGCGTTCCCCTGCACAAAAGATTGTACCGTGTCGATAGCTGATTGTAATGACTCTGCAATATCTTCGTGAGATCGGGAGTTGATCCATATGGTGATGTCGTCGGCGTACATAGGAAATATGGAGAAATAAGATGCGTCTCATGGATGCAAGCAAAGAGTTCGAAACGGGGCGACTCCCTACAACTTGCATCCGTGCTCAATAGATCCTGAATACACCCCATCGGACTGCCCTCTTAAGATGCGTTAAGCGAGCCCATAGTATTGTTCTCCGCCATGACTATCCTTTTTGCATTGTTTATTGAGAGGATATTAGCTGTTTCTACAATATTTACCTATGAACAACATGATGTAGACGTAATCAGAGACGCGCACGCGATAATGTGCTTTCTGAGTATGAGGGACCGGAGAGCACAGATTTATATACTTCGCCTGCGGAAGACAGGTACTGGTACCAGACCTTCTCAACCGCACCGGTTTGCCCACCTTGGAACCTCATTTACAAATGCATCATTTGATAATAACGTTTGCAATGATCTATAATCATACAAAAATAGAATTTCAGGCTTATATGCAGCACAACGGAATGCGACACACTCGGCACAAACATGACATAAACAAAGCTATTGCCTCACAGCAGAACCAATGCAAACAAGCTGTCGTTTATTCCAAGAACGATAGCCGACTGGAATAAGCTACCTCGCGATGTGGCCATCTATAATCACCCAATGCATTTTTATCTGCAGTCAGATCAAGCCAGTAAGTTTTATGTACTTGGTTTGATTCTTGGAGTGTTGTTTTTTGATGCTTTCGACGCCTGCATCGCAATATGACGCTTTTCATACTTTACGAGTTCGTTTCTTGCGCAGATGCTCGATATTATGCTCAAGTGCTCGCTTTTGTTGCTGTTGTTGCTGTCTGTGATGGACCACGCATTTTTACATGTCGCGCACCCACACCTGACTTGGCCACAAAAAGGCAACCGGCAAGATTCAATACACACAAGAAGAAAAAAACCAACCACGCAGTCATGGTTCTCGTGGTTGCCACGTGGTGCCGCCACAAGAAATCATGCGGAACCGTGGATGTGATGTTCAGACTAACAGTACGGGGCGTAACATGGGACCAGCGAACTTTTCAACACTAGCGATGGTGTCTACCTGCGCACTGGGTGCTTAGACAGGCAGTTTTAGCCCGCTGTGCAGTGTGCGTACTCCACTGAATTTTCAAGCAGGACCAGAACGCCGATGACTCAGCTCTAGGGAGAAACTGTGTGAGTAAAACTTCTTTCACGCATTGTCGCCTAATGTTTTTTTTTCGTGAGGCATGTTATGGCTATGCTTCCAGCGCTAATATGTATTCGACGTTACATGAAATGTATGCCTTGGAGAAAGTAAGAGTGGATTTTGTCTATTGTATGCCGGTTGTTTTTCGCTATGTTTTATGAAGGAATACGAACCTTCCTACGCAATTTACTTCTGCAAAAAAACGGTGTGGCTTAAAACACGTCCCGCAGTCTGGTTTCTTTTTGCTTAGCCTTGGTTTTGCGCCGCACAAATAATCCGTAGAGTGTGAGCATGCTCATAAGAGAAAGCACTGGGTGCAGCAGTCAAATAGTGAACTTTTTCGCTCACGCGACTTGTATATACGGTCCAGTGGCAGCCAACTCAAGGTTTTCCACCTCGCTCAGCAGGCCCACTTTACCCTGAACGACCAAGCAGGAGTGGGACGCTTACGACGCAGCTCTGCGGACACCTGTGCATTTGTTCTCTTGCACTTGACTAGGTTGGTGTTTTTTGCGTAGGCGTCGCGGAAAGCCGCATGCCTTTGTACCTGCCCCATACTAGCAGCCCGTGTTCTGTTAACATGCAGGCAGCCTTCCTGAGATATCACATTTTCTACACAGAACATTCTCGAGAAGTCCTCTGCGGGAATAGGAGTGGAAAGTTCTTGAAATATGCATTCTTTCACGTAAAGAACTGGTGCATCAGCTGTCAGTCAGCGTTCCATTTGGGGCGATGCAAAGTCGGCGTATATGTTTAGCTGCGGCTGCTCCAATTTTACAGCGCGAAGTGAACAGATGAGGGAAGCTGCGCCATTTTTAGTGCATCGTTCATATTCCCGCAAAGTTTTGTAACAGTTGTGCGCTGTGGTTTCTGCATCGTGCGAGATGACAGCCATTGAATTTTGCACCTTACCTGGAAAGTTCTCTCTCATTTTTATATTTAGCGCGGCTCAGAGCAGCGGTCACTGTGTTCTTCGACGGCCGCAAAATGCGCTTCTAGCTATCGCCGCCGACAAGCTGTTAAGTACAGTCGCGACCGGGACAACTACGTTCTGTGCCACACAACACTGCACGCCCATACTTTTGCCCTTTGCAGTCATCTGCGTACCGTCAGTCGTACCTTACGCGTGCCGTATGCGTAGCGACTTAGAAAACTTTATGCCCGTTGATATACAGTAGAAAATTGCTTACGACCGCAGTTAAGAACGATCGATTAACACGAACGAGGGGAGTGCTACCATCAAAGTATGCATTTGGGTGATGAGGTCTGCATTTTAGATACTACGAGCAACCATGACAATGTAAATAGGTAAGAGTGATCGGAAAGGCGCAGCAAATTCGGCCGGGTAGAACAAAAACCCGCTTATCTAGTAGGTGCGCAGTTTGAAGAGCGCCCCTCCGACCCCTCGTCACACCCGCCCTCTGAACGAATGCGGGGACCAAAGCTTCAGTACGAAAGGCAACACGTTGACGACGAAGTAACAATTTCACCGAATCGTGCCGTCAAAAACAAACTCCTTGAAAGGCGACACTGCGCGGGTAGAAGACAGCGCAAAATTTTGCGTTAACGGGGAAGAATGGCTGCGACAGGCGGCTACCTATTGTCATCGAAAATTCCAGCCAACTAATACTTTGGGACGTGCGAGTTCGTATGTTTCAAGCTGAACTGAAAATCCTGGATAATGCCTCACTTTTTGTTATTCCTGGAGCGTGCAACCAGACATGAGCTTCATAAGGGTGTTTCATGATTTATCTCGTCGAGTGGCTTGTGCACTCGTACACGACATGGCGAAAACAACAGGAGCGTCTGCTCGTTCTTGACAAATTTGCGACGCACCACGCGTTGTCTTCTCTGCATGTGGTGCCAATTTTCTTCTCGCCACAGAATGAAAAGTGCAAAATTCAGCCACCTGACATGAGCGTCATTCCCGCGCTCAAGGTGTCCCAGCATCCGCGCTATATACAGCGCGTGCTCATACCAAATGATGCCGAAGGCGGCGTTGTACCGCTTCAGGTATCTTTTTTCGCCACTGTGGAAATGAATGAGGCCGTGTGGATGCGGCTTACAGCGGAGTGAAAAGGAAATTGCTTCCCTGAAGCACAGTTCAGTGGCAAGGAAACTTCAGAAGACGCTGTTGTGCATGCGCGTGATTTGACACATGTGGAATTGTAACAACGCGTTGTTGATGCACAGATGGCCAGGCATGACTTCACCTGGGATGACTTTGAGAGGTGCGGATCATGATGCCGTCAATGCAAAGTGAACTCTGAAAAGGCCATTGTTCGTGGAGTGCGAGAATTTCCCGATTGCCCAGAGTCTGCTGACGAAAATTTGGAGTTTCCACCGGTTTCCATGAACGCTTTATCCCCGGTTAGTTAAATCGGTTTCTTAAAGCATCTCAGTTCTTGACCTTGGACGGAAACATACGTATGGCCGCTCTCCAGAGCTTGGAAATCGTCGTGATAGCGTATGCTTCGAAGAATCCAACGCGCATAATGAATGTTTCTGAGAACAAACGTTTGTTAAGTCGGATATCGCATTTCTGGCTGAAAATGAAAAGTCCGCTTACAACGAATCTCGAATACAACGAACAAAATCAGCGCTGCCATTGGTTTTTAATAGTGGGCTCGACTGCGTTGCTCTTTACGAGCCGCCGCGGTGGCGGAGTGGCTACGGTTTTCGGCCGCTGACCCGAAAGACAGGAGTTCGATCGCGGCCACGGCGGTCGCATTTAAGTGGAGGAAAAAGTGGATGTAAGTGCAGGCTAGAAAAAACCTCAATTGGTCGAAATTATCCGGAGCCCTCCACTGCGGCGTCCCACATAGCCTGAGTTAATTTACGACATTTGACCCCGTAAAACCCAACCATACCGATCAATTTTGAGTTATAACCTTTACTCCTACGTTGTAAGAAAAAAATTATTAGTTTATTTTATGTAGTTGTGTACTTATTCTTACAGAATGAGTTTTTGTAATGTCCATTTTGCTCTACAGTCTACCTGCACATACCGTACCGATGTACATACTTCTCCAAATTTTTATATAGAAAGCTGTAAACTTTAAAAAATCGTCTTACATTTAATTACGCAGCCTACGGTGTGCCCAACTCCACAGTAGCGTTTATTAAATCTACATTATGTACATGTAGCATCATGGGCATCAATATGCAGTGAATTTCACCATTATTCTCTTGTCTTTCGATCCCTATGTCACCATCCAAGAGTCTACGGCATCCAGGAGAGATTTTCTTCGTTAACCGCTCTCTTTCTCCTGTTTGTGAGCCTTCTTCTGAAGTGAACCATGTTGCCCCCAGAGGTAGTGATTCAGGGTAGCCGGCCATTAATTTTTCAAAGCAGGGTTCATGTATAGAGCGAAGCTCTTCGCGGGGTAGTAATACCAGTACTGGCGGACGTCGCAAAAATGGAGTATCATGTGAACTACTAAAGTGATTACCCTAATTCTTATAGTTAGCATTAAACGATTTCATGCAGGCTGATAGTGATGACCATTTCATTTCTTAGAATTAATAAACGCGATTACTTAGCTGCTGTGGCTCAAAACATTTAGGCCGTTTATCGCGCTATTCAAAAACCACGTTAGTTCAGCGCATGTGTTTGTCTCATCTTCTTCCGTCCCGTCCGTCAGCGCTGTTTTGCCGTACCATTCAACATGAACCAACCAGCCCGACTCAGCCCTCTCCTTGAAAAACCACGAGCTTTCGGGAAAGCGCAAAGCGACGTCAATGAAATGACGCACGTACCATGCGACAATTTCAGCCCCGCCCATGCTGCAGTGTTCCCCGCTAATATCTACTTGGCTGCTCCAGCGCAGGCGGGGCAGAGGATGTCACGTTGTACGTGCGTCAAGTGGTGCCGCGATTTGACTGGCGTTGCTCTGCGCCCTCCCGCATGCCCGCGGTTTTCGAATGTCGTGAGAAATGGCCCAAATTAGCAGAGCTACAGCAGCGAGGGTAATCACGTTTTCAAAATTCCAAAAACTAATATCGCTACTACAAACGGCTGAGTAAAAATTCTTTATGTGCAATCAGATGTCTATCCGTAATAGTTTAAAAGCTAACTAGTAGCATTATCTGAGCCACTTTACTAGTTCACATGATTCGCATGTTTTCTTGACGTCCGCCAACACAGGTATTACTTCTCGGCTAAAAGCTTCTTTAAATTGCAAAAACCAAGTTTTAAAAATTTAGTGCCGGCTACCCTAAAACGACTGCTAAACTGCGATATATTACCTTTTTAATTTTTGTATTTTTAAGAATTGATTTATATGATTGCTTCTGCCGTTCTAGTCAACAATAAAACTTTTTTTTCTCAACATTTCTACTTTCCTTCTTTTTATAAGTATTCTTGCTGCTTAGCATGCTTTGTTGATTTCCCTTTGATTTCTTTTCGCCTAAGCACTCTCCTACTGAGTTGGTACTTTACCCCTGATGTTCCACCCTCGAAGTGAAGGTTCTTGAGGGGTTCCTGAATTTCAAAAATGAGAACGGAATGGTTTCTAGTCAGGCTCTAATTGATGTTTTGTAACCGTCTTTCTCTAGACTTAGTATAAAATTATTAATGCACGATACGTAATCACCTGACCTTGTACGCGAAGAAGGAAAGGAGAGGCGAGAAACAGTTAGCGCGATGATCTTAGGCTTACAGAGGTATCACGAAGTTTGGAGTTGGAATGGTGACATTATAGATGCATGCATACGTCTCGGGGTTAGGCTCTCGCTTTTCCGCCGCTATATTTCTTTCTGATGGCTGCAAGGTGCGAAAGTGGCCGTGGTTTAGTATCTATCGACGCCTGTGTAGTTATCGCAAAAAAATGAAAGAAGCGGGATGGAGCTGCTCAAAAGGAGACAACTTCTCACCCCTCAGCTGCCAATACTGTAGACGCTGTGTCACCGTTGTTACCACATCACCGCGCAGAGCTAATTTACCGAACAACCGCTCCATTCAAATCAGGCACGCCTAATGCGATTTCGTGTCGGAAGAGAAAGCTCCGGCGCCCCAGTGGAATTTCTCCGTGAAGTGGAACCAATCCCTGGATGGGCCGGAAAAGGGGTTCCCTGGAGCTCGCTGACATATTAGAAACTCTGGCCGGAGAACTTTTTTCGAACCGGCTGGAATTTACACTCTGGATGTTAAAAACATTGGGCATATAATGAACTGCTGTAATTTTCATAAGGGTTAAAAGCAAATTTGAAGCATATTCACATCCTCGGCTTCCCTGAAACACCTGGAATAGCGTGAGATGAAGCTTCTGCGCCTACTTGCTGTCCCCAAACTAGCGCCCCCCCCCCCTCCCATCAGAGCTGCCTGAACACGCTGCAAGAAGCGCCGCACATGAGCCTACGGCAGTACATAGACTACTGGCACTGTTTGGATATCTTGCACGAATCCGCTCTTTAATGCTTGAGATTTCGGCGTTGTGCGTTCCCTTAAAATGCCCACGTCCTGCGTGTTATGTTAGCATAAATCTTTGCGAGAATATTCCTCGATGCAACCAACAATGTGGCATGCCTGAACTATCGCAAGAAAATATTGCGCAAAAATGGCTGTGGTTTCACCAATGGCCATCCCGAGCAGAAATGCGGAGGCAACGGCGCGGCAATCGCAGCGGAGGGCGGCAGGTATTTCAGGGGGAACTTTGATTGCCTAAAGTGCGTAGAGGCGAAAGCATTTTCTGCACTACTTTGGCTGCCTCTGTGCACTGATGACATCACCACTGGATGGCGTCACTCGTATTTAGGTACTAATTACTAAGTAATAATAAATTACTAATTAATGGCTAACTACTTAATATTTACTAAATATTAAATCAACTTCTAATTAATTGCTCTGAAGCTTTGATTTAGGAGTGGAATGCAACAGCGTGTTGTAGCACTGCCAGGGTGTCCACGGAACGCCACCACCCATTCGGACCTGGCCGATGTCGAAGGCATCCAGCGTGCGCTGTATGCCGACGACATCACTATTTGGGCCACCCAAGGTAATGTGGGTCACATGGAGGAATGCCAGCAAGCAGCCGCTGACATAGTAGACAACTATGCGGCGTACTGCGGCCTCCAGTGCTCCCCACAATAATCAGAATTCGTGCATATTCGGCCATCGCCGAAGTGTGCAATCAACATTTCCCTCTCCCTCCCCAGCGGCCTCATCCGCGAGGCATCGGAGTTCAGAGTTCTCGGACTCTTTATTAGTAGAACACGTCGCGCAGACACAACACTGGCCAAGCTACGTAAGGTTGGAGACCAGGCGGGCCGCATGGTCAGTCGGGTCTCCAACAAACGCGGAGGTCCACGAAGCACATATGCGTTGCGACTCGCACATGCTTTCGTTACGAGTCGAATATTCTATTCGACCCCCTACCTTCACATACGCAAGTCCTAGTCCTAGCAAATGCTAGTCCTAAAGGATGCTAGCCCTAAAGGATTTCGCATGATTTACCTGCAAGTTCCACACTGTATTCGACCTCTTAAAGTTCGTCGATTGCTAAAGCTTATGCAGTTGCCAGGATCATGTTTTGCTCCAGTTCTGCTGAACGTACGTAGCTACTTGGCCCGTGACCTTTGTAGTCGTGCGGCTGTGTTCTCAGGACCTTATAATATTCATACGCTTCCTGCAGTGAACGTAAAAAAAAGTCAACGACCTCAGATCCAAGCACTTCTCTGTTACTGAGAGGTGTGTTCTCAGGAGACCCTGCAAATAGCATTGCTGAAGTGTGCTCGATGATGGTTTATGGTTTATTGAGGTTTAACGTCCCAAAGAAACTCCAGCTATGAGGGACGCCATAGTGAAGGACCCCGGCAATTTCGACCACATGTGGTTCTTTAACGTGCGCTGACAGCGCACAGTACACGGCCTTCTAGAATTTTGCCTCCATCGAAGCAGGTATCTTCTCAGCCTGGTCAACCGTCGTAATCCCCGTGGCTCCCGTGGTTACAGAGAATTGCAATGAATGCATCGTAGAGTGAGACAAACAGTTCCTCCTGGACCGAGGATTGGCATTGCAAAAGGCGACGTATGTCTCTAAAATTGCTAAGCTGAAGTTCTGGCTTAAAACTTTGCAATAAATCCCCAAAGCTGAACTAGAACACGATAATTGCGCTTTTAGACGAGAGTGCCGAGGAAAGCAAGGGATTCACTCTTCTAGCGGTTTATTCAACGAGTGCAGTAGCTCAAGCACTCTAGAACATTCTTAGGAATTGAGAGACCTCCTAACAGCGCATGGAGGATCCCGTAATTCACGAGTAAAGCACCAGCAGACACCACGGAGTCACGAAACGTTTCATCATAACTGACGAGTACGCGGACGACCTTTCTCTCAATGCCCATAAAAAGTGACAGCACGAGAGCGTGGTGCTATGAGATATGAGGTCGAAAAAATTATGTGGCACGGCATCATCAAGCGGTGTAAGGGCTCAATGGGGTCATATTTTGTTTTCGTGAAGAAGAGATGGCACTGTTTGGTACTGCATTAACGACAGTAGCCTCAACGACATAACTACGATTTGCACCACTACCCTGTATCCAAGACACCCGGATCTTACTGCAACTCTAAGTACTTCTCGTCGGTGGTCTCAATATCGCGCCATGCGGCCTATTTGAGTCCAAGAAAATAAAATTTAGACTTTGATCCGCAACTGCATTTTTTCTGCTGATCACGGGCAAGGGGCCTGCAGGTCTGTGGTGGCCGAGCTCTGTTGTTTACTTTAACGAAGCTATGCTCTTAGCGTGGAGTTTCGAGCAACACCTAAGGAGGCTGAATCAAGTGTTAGAGGCATACATATTTTTCGGACCTAGGCTGAAGCCAGGAAGGTTCGCTTCGCATACCTAAACTTGTTCCTCGTTGTCAGCAAGGACAAAGTGGGATCCGGCCAAGGAACTGCAGTCGCTATTTTATGTTTACAAAATACAACCGACCAGGAAGGCGTTTGGAGGTATTTTTAGGCTGCAAATCTATCCATACACAACGGTTCGTAAAGGGGCATTGTCGCATTGCCGTCGCTTTTTGACGCAGGCGAGAAAAGTAGACGTTCACTTTCAATGGGAAACAATGCAAATCGTAGGGCTCAATGTGCCTGAGTCCCCTTTGCAGGCACCACCAGTCCTCGCCCACTTTAATGGAGAGATATATATCGGCTTCAGAATAAAGTTTCACGTCCTATATGAAACCACAATTTTCGCCCACACAGCCAAAGATTTCTATCAGCATAATATGCGTAGTCAGAATATCTGGCCTTCAACACTTACGACTGCTTGACGCTTACAGAACTGGCCTAGTTAGAAAAAATTCCAGGGGTGCTTCTAAGTCTTCTAAGGTGCAGTAATGGGAAAGCATTTCTCTTACCACTGCCAACCGGCTCTACCACATCTGAAGGCGTGGGACTCGTTGACAGAGCGTGTAGTAAGCACGCCGAAGTACTGAATATTCAATAATGAAGTAATTCTTCAGTTTCATTCATCACCAATGGATGTGTGAAGTAATTCATTAGTTTAACAAATGAAATGATTAATTAGTTCAAATATTTAATAATACAATTCACCAATGATAATGACAATTCAATTGGATGTAACTGAATTCATTGTGTAATTAATTCGGTGCCTGTAGCCGCCGGGGTGGCTCAGTGGTTATAGCGCCCGGCTGCTGATCCGAAAGACGCGTGTTCGATCGGAGCCTTGGCGATCGAATTTCGATGGAGGCGAAATTCTAGAGATCCGTCTTCTGTGTGATGTCAGTGCACCTTTAGAGAACCCCAGGTGGTCGAAACTTCCTTAGCCATTAGACAGTTTTAGCTGTGCGTCCGCAAGGGCTTAGCGTACGCAAGAAGCATGCGGTGACCGTAGTGCGCATGCGCAGAACGCAAACGCTAGCCGTGCGTATTGAGTACATACGCAAGCCAGCGGACTTTGCGTTGCGTTGCTTGCGTGGCTTGCGTGGTTAACGTTGACAACATGGCGGCGCCCTGCACGCCCGCTTCGAACCAAATACTGCACCGCCGCTGCATTTTCCGACGCGATAGCTCGCTCTAAACGGTTGCATTAACTTTTATTTTGCGCATTCTCACCCTTCCGTGATAATATAGGTGACAAATAGTAAGCGTTTTTTAGATAAATTCAAGAATTTCTTGATGTTAAGACTAACTTGGCAGCGGCGGCAGCACCCTGCGAGCATCACCACTTACACTGCTATCGAAACTGTGCAGATACGACGGAGAGCAGTCTTTTCCCGGATCGTCTAACGCTGCTCGGCTCCATCGGACGCGGCGGGCTGCCTGGATTTTCCTGCCACTCGTCACCTTGCCCTACTGCACTACCGGCTTCGCACGAAATCACTGCTGCTATCACCGCTGCAAGCAACAAGTGCGCGTGCGCGCCTAACGGAGCCATCGACCGGATATAAATCAGAAGCAGCTGGCGAAGCGGTCATTTGGCAGCGGCGGCAGCACCCTGCGAGCATCACCACTTACACTGCTATCGAAACTGTGCAGGTTAGTTTGTACTCATATTCTTCTATTTTATGGTGCTTGTGCTGCGGTCGCTGCCAAAGACCTGTAGTGTAGTGTTTTTTCCTGTGTTGGTTCTGGCGACATCTTGTCGCAGGGAAAGCCATGTCTGACGTCTGCTGCACTTGTAATGTGGTCCTTCTTGAGAGCGACGGACGCGTGGCTTGTTCAGAGTGCGCACGGGAGTACCATTTCGGAAAATGTGCTGGGATAGCGGAAAAGTCTTTCAAGGGAAAATCTGACGCTGCTAAGAAAGCGTGGCGATGCCAAGATTGTCGGAGTTCGACGTCACATGGTAGCTGCAGTGATGAAAGTAAGACCGATGGAGATATAAGGGCTATCCTTACATATATTAATCTGAAGCTTGAAAGCTTACCAGCCCTCGTAACTCGAGTGGAAGCCATAGAGGAATCTGTCACGCACATGTCTGCCATTTTTGAAGATTTGAAAAAAACAATCGGTGTGCAAGACAATGAGATAAAAGTGCTCAGAAAGAAGGTGCAAGAACTGGAGGAAAGGGAAGAAAACAACCTATTAGCTCAGGTTCAGCTTCAACGAGAAGTAAATGAGCTTGAGTTTAGAAATAGGCAACTTAATCTTGAAGTTCATGGTGTTCCTTTTCGGAAAGATGAAAATTTGCTCCCCATATTGAATGAGGTTGCAGATAAGCTCGACACGCCTCATCTCGTCGAACAAGACATTGTCTCGGCACACAGGCTGCCCGCTCAGAAAGATAAGACACCCGGCATAATCGTGCGCTTCACACGACAGGCGATCAGGGAATCGTGGTTGAGTAAGAAGAACAACCTAAAAGACAGTAAGCCAAAAATCTTCATCCAAGAAAACCTAACCAGGCACAACCGCGAACTGCTTCTAGCAACAAAAAATTGGGCGAAAGAGGCTGAGTTCAAATATGTATGGTACACCCATGGAAAGGTTCTTGTGCGGATGATGGATGGGGCAAACGCAATTCATATTAAATGCTTCAAGGATCTTGATCGCCTTAAGCCAGAATGAAGTATGCACTGAATGCTATACTTAAGTGAAAAGGGCAAAGATGTATGAGCACAACTTTTACTCGGCAGATGAGCTGAACATTACGGTTTCTAATTTTAGGTCTTCCACACTGAAATGTGTACACCTAAATGCAAGATCTGTCCGCAACAAAACTTTTTCTTTAGAAGAATTCTTCAGTAAATTTTCTTTTAGTTTTTCTGTTATTATGTTCAGCGAAACATGGAGCACGAACGAGAGTGACGTGTTCAGAATGAAGGGCTACAATACGTACTATGTCAACCGCCCTTGTGGTCGCGGAGGTGGCATTGCAATCCTCACTTTGGAACAAATGGACTGTGAACTGCTTGATTCATTTAGCATAGTGACTCCAGACTATGAAGTGTTAACTTTAATTGCAGATAAGGTAATATATTCGGTCTGTTATCGACCACCAAATGGTCATATTTCATCATTTTTTGATTTTTATGAAGGCTTTCTTTCATTTGTTGTAGAGAACAAGTATAAGCTGATCGCCGCGGGTGATTATAATATTGATATGGGCGTTAACACTCCTATTAGTACAAATTTTAGCAACCTTCTCATTTCATATGGGTTTGACAACGTTATTAATGTACCCACCAGAATAACAACTGAATGTGAGTCAGTGCTAGACATATTTATAACAAACCTTTCATCGCAAGATATAAAAGCTGGTGCCCTATCGTGTTCCATCAGTGATCATCTTCCCGTGTTCCTTTGTTTACGAGTTGCCCGCACTCTAAACTGTTCGTCGGCTGACAGTCTTTACCAGCCAGTAACTGATTCGGCTCTCAATGCGTTTAGAAGTGAGCTGCTGCAAATAGACTGGCGCGAAGTTCTGAATATACATGATGCTAACAACGCCTACAATGTTTTTTTAGATACCTTCAAAAGATTGTACAATGCTCATTTTCCTGCTAAGCGACGCAAAAAGAGTAGAAAAATTCGAAAGCCATGGGTTACACATGAACTGTACCAAGAAATGAGAGCAAAAGATAAGCTCTACAGACAGTTTTTAAACACCCGCAACGCTGATGATTTGACCGTCTTTAAAAGGTATCGGAACCAGCTAACGAAAAAGCTGAGCACTGCACGTAAAGAGTACTTCTCGCGTTTTTTGGACGACAAAAATGTGCCGAGTGAGTTGCTTTGGGACAAATTAAACACGCTACTGCGTCGCGATAACCAACGTAGCTGCATTTCTAAACTAAGAATTAATGGCAAAGTTTTGCATGAGGAGGAACTGGCTGGTGCTTTCAATAAATTTCTTACAAGTATGAGTACTCCACGCAGTTCCTCAAATGCATGTCGGTATATCAGCACGCGGAATGAAAAATCAATATTTCTACAGCCGGTGAATGAACAGGAAGTAATTTCAACAATAAAAAATTTAAAAAACAGCACCAGTAGGGATATCGACGAAATTCAAATAAAACCAGTAAAGTATGTCGCAGATGTCATAGCACCAGTTCTAACGCATATCTTTAATAAATGTCTGACGACATCGACATTTCCGGTGAAAATGCAAACTGCAAAAGTAGTAATGCTTTTTAAAAAGGGAAGCCGAAATGAATTGGGCAATTGCCGTCCGGTGTCTATCTTACCTATATTTTCTAAGCCTCTTGAAAAAATAATTCACTGTAGGCTTGTAAGTTTTGCTGACCACTGCGAATTAATAACAAAACACCAGTTTGGGTTTAGGAAGAATATGTCTACTGAATTAGCTCTGCTTCACCAGAAAGAGTATATTTTAACGCAGTTTGAAAGCAAGGCAATAGTAGTCGGCCTATTTGTCGATTTTTCCAAGGCATTCGACTTGGTGAACCATGATGTTCTGCTGCAGAAGTTGGACTTTTACGGTATACGAGGGTGTGGATTACATTTATTACAATCATATTTATCCCATCGATGTCAAGTAGTCCAAATAAACAACTCGCGATCACCAGTCCTGCCACTGCTTCGTGGTGTCCCACAGGGCAGCATATTGGGCCCCTTGCTATTTAACCTGTATATTAATGACATTGTTAACATTAACCGGAACGCCAAATTTATTATATATGCAGATGATACTAGCATATTTTTTTCTGGTAATCACATCGATAAACTCATCACTGATTGTAACGACACCATAGTCCAACTGCAGCAATGGTCCTCATCCAA
This sequence comes from Amblyomma mixtum, assembly GCF_055824585.1. Lineage (NCBI taxonomy): Eukaryota > Metazoa > Arthropoda > Arachnida > Ixodida > Ixodidae > Amblyomma > Amblyomma mixtum. Next base: position 130,028,290 of record NC_143018.1, on the reverse strand, counting down.
TTACATGAAGATTAACGAAAATAAAACAAAAGCAGTTGTCTTCCGGCCGAAAAATAAACCTGTTCCTCCTCATGCTGATATTGTTTTAAACTCTCATCCTGTTGACATTGTTGACCATTTCAAATGTCTTGGTGTGATATTCACTGCCAATATGTCCTGGGAATCTCATCTGAATTTTGTATTAGTGAAACTTGCTCGAATAACCGGTGTAGTTGGTCGTCTCCGATATATGCTTTCTACTAAAACAAAAATATTGGTCTATAATTCTCTTTTCTGTTCACACGTCAACTACTGCCAGCTTGTGTGGGGCACAACTACATTCTCTAACACACAAAAAATATTCCATATGCAAAAACGGTATCTACGTCACGTGTACAATGCTGGCTACAATGCAACTACTGCAGAACTTTTTCACAGTGCTCATGTTATCACAGCCCACAAGCTATACCGTTACCGTTTGAGTGCTCGGTTTAAATATGAAGTGAAAAAAAATATTCACAGCCTGGATGCCTTGGCAAATTTAGAAGGAAATGCTAAATGTTATCAGACTAGACATGGAGAAAACTGGAAGGTTGCTGTACCACGCTTGAATTCTGGTATGGAGCGATTGTGTTATTCTTTGCCATCTCTGTTAAACTACTATCAGTCACTGAATTTTGATTTATTTAGTTGTTCCACTCTTAAACTTAGAGACATGTTTGCCGATTGACTAACCTGATTTTATCTGTTCTGATGTTTGTTTTACCTAGCTCAGGACTTTTTTCCTTTGTTCTGCACTGATGAAGTGTCTTGATTTGTTTATTGTTTTTTCATTATCTGGTGCTGTCTACACGCTGCCTTATATTTGGGGCTGCGGACTCGTCAAGTTGCCAAGTGGCAGCTTTTTTCCGTAGCCCTCCATCTGTAGCACCGATGGAAATAAAGATTTGATTTGAACTATGTACGGCGTACTCTGTCGTCATAGCAACGACCCTCGGCAAAGTTCTCCAACTTTGCACTAGAATTTGTTTTCATTTGATTAAACTTATTTCCATTAAAAAAAAAACAAAGCATTCGAATGCAACCACCACTGCCATTAATAAAAGAGGAAAAAGTTTCTTCAGCACACAGTTCAGGAGCTTTGACTTGCTGTCGCTAGATGGCGCCACCGTATGTTACACTTGCCGGGCGCTACGCTAGCCACTCCCAACTAAAACCGTCGTTGCCAGGACGGGTGGCAGCGCGCGCAAGGTGCGTCCGTAGCGTACAGTGGTGAGCAGCCTTGTCTAGAGCGCCCGGGCGGTGCACTTTCTCGCAAACAAATCCAGATTTTGTGGCAGCCTCTAGGGTCCAGCTGCAATGCTTGCACAGAAGTAGCGCCAGATAGCCTCGTAAACAAAGCAGGTACGAAAACTTTGCCCTGTAATGAGGGGCTGCTCTCTAATTTCGGTTTTTGTTACCAAGTGCGCACTGCTCAAGCGCTCTAGACAAGGCTGCTCACCACTGTACGCACAGCTTCTGTGGACGCACAGCTAAAACTGTCTATTCACTACGGCGCCTCTCAACGCCTTAGCCGCTTGGGTACGTTAAATCCCCATAGACCAAAGCAAGCAATAATTAATTATAGAAATATAAAGTACGTTGATTCAATTATTTTACCGAAGAATTTTTGTAATGATTGACTAATTCAACTAGTAAATGACTTCAATCAATTAGTTACCCATTTGACAAACCATCTTGGTAATGTTAATTATTCTTGCTACATACAAAAATATTCAATTCAACCACTCTAATAATTACCCCTATAATTGATTACTGACGGTTTTCGAGGGCGCGCTCTGATGACATGCTCTGCCGAGAGGTGCTGTACGCGCCACTCATAGCACAAAAAATGCTTTCGCAATAATACCTACCACCTGTGCCGCTCACTAGACCTTCTATTAAAAACAAATATTAAAACACATTGCCACGTATTTTTGAACACACTGAACGCTTATTGTTTATATATTTATTTATTTATTTATTAAACCCTCAGGGTTCAAACGTAAATTACAGAGGGGAGTGCCTGATGACGAGGCATACACACTGTGCATGAAAATACTTTATTAGTAAAAAATATGCATAAATCTCTGCAAATTATTTCGAAAACAAAACCAAGCACACAAAAAAGAAACAAAAATAACAAAGGTACACAGTAAATTTCCAAATCTGGAAGAGTGGTATAAATACAGAAGAATATGACAACGAAAATAAATATAAAACAAGGCATACAGTTCCTAATAAACAGTTGATGTGAATATTGCTGAAATTTCGCGCTACTCACTTTTAAACCGATCGCGCTTCTCTAACGGTATCGAAACCGCGTTTTTCTTCTTTCCTTCGTTTTTGCGCACATATGCTCCCATTTTTTTTCCTGCATTTTCGTTTGCTACTTCAGACTGTAGTGCTGAGTGACTTGTTTTTATCTTTTTATGTTTTGTATCAGAGTATTTATATTTCTGCAGTGCTCTCTGCTGCCACGCTGTATAGAGGTTGAAGCACTCGACCAGCTCCTCTTGCAGCTTTTATATTCGGCCCTGCCAAAGCAACACAGAGAAAAACAGTTCAATTCACTTGCTTGAGATGTTGACAAGGTGTGTTTGCTGAAAATCTTCGCCTCCTCTTTGTTATCTGGGCACCAATCTTTGCGAAAATAATTCTTCGACGCAAACAAAAATCTGGCTTGCTTGAGCTGCCTTAACACACTCCAACAAACCCCGTAGATTCACATACAACGGTAGATACACTACGGGAATTATGCTGAAAGCTTCCTTGAATTCACTCCTTATTGCTTGAGATGTCGTTGATGTAGCGTGTTTCCTTAAAATGTCCGCGTCCTGTGTGTTATTTTAACATCAATATTATCCAGCATTATTCCTCTTTCCATAAAGCAACTGACACGCTTGAACTAATGAAATAAAATATTGCGGAGTGAGTAAGTCGAAAAAAAACTAAATTTTCCTAACGGCACACATTTTATTAATTCTTTTCGCAGAAGCGGTGTGCTTTCCTTACTTCCACGACGGAGGTTGTGTTCGGGGCTCATTGCAGGACAACGACCATCCCGGGAGGGCGGTGAACGCTACAAGAACAGACCCCTAGCGCCGTATTCGCTCATGGAACAGAATTCGTTTGGGAAGGAGACGCCTGCATTAAAAGGAGATGCGTTCAGCTGCCCCTCCTTCACCTACGGTTCAGCGAACCTTGCCGATCTTACGAGGCACATGCACCTCGAGACAGGAGGAGAGCCATTAAAATGCTCCGAGGACCCAGCGGAGTTAGCGAAGTGCGATGGTAAGTTAGATGTGCGGTGTCACACAGGAGGACGACCGCATCAGTTTCCGATGTGCCCTTTACAAACTGAAGACTCTACAACACTAACTCGACAGAAGCCTACGCACAGTGGCGAGAGCAGCTTCAATCGCGGCACGTGTCCTTCTACCGCTGCAGACACGAGAAATTTCACACCACAATATAGTACGCACAGTGTCGAGAGCAGCTGTTGTGATTTAGGGATCATCCCACCCTAGTCACCACTGTCGTGACTTGAGCGTCTCTGTCTGCTGCCTCTGTTCAGCAGACCTGAGCGATGAACGGTCGATGCGACGGTTAGTGAACTGACGTTGATGCACAATATTCACAAGGCTTTTTACAAGATATGTGCAAGGGCCGTGAGCACAACGGGCTTGGACGAGGCCCTGCGAAGAGCGTCTCTCTGGCACGATGGCGTGTCTCTTGCCCGTCTGCTACTATAGCACTACTAGCATAAAACGCGCAAGCAATTCTTTACAACAAAGCCTTGTTAATACCCTCAGCACCCGCTTTCGTTTCAAAGCGCTCCGACTTGGCTCGAAACAGCAAAGCTCTCTCAAGTGCAACACCCAGCCGTACTCTAGACTACAATCACGTGTGCTAGAGCAATCTGGCGAATTGAGGGGAAAACATCAGGCACTCACCGCGCCGAGGTAGCTGACGCCGGTCGATCCCGCAGCTGCCACCCACTGTTGGGACTGGTGCATCCCGTGACCGCAGCAGAAAATGACAGCCTGCATGACAGCCTGTGCCCTCGCACATTTCTTTAGTTCCGATTCTAACGCTAGTTTCGGGGTTGACAAAGTGACGGGCTTTGCTGCAGTCACTTTGCCAATGACGCTGGCGCTTCCGATGGTGGAGAACCGCACGCCACCCTTGACCACATCCTCTTCGGCTGCCCTGCCGATCCTCCCCCGCAGGGACGGCCCGCCATCGGTACATGGGAGGAATGGGAGGCCCTCCTTGCGTTGCAGGACCCGGACGCGCAACTTCGCTGTGTGAACCGGGGTGCCAGTGCCATAGCCCTACGTGGCCTGGACACATACGCGTAATGTGAGGGCTGTGCGGTGGCCCTGAGACCTTGTACGGTCCAAACTCACTTGCTTAATAAACGTTTTCCATCCATCCGATGGTGGCAACGCGTTTCTGCGCGTGTGCCGTTTCTCTCTTTTCGGAGGAACCACTCTTTCTTACCCAGGCAGCACAACAACATTGGCCGAACGTCGCGCAAGTGTTGGCAAAACTTGGCACGAACATCGGTCCTACACTGGCATTTGGGCCGAGCGCTACCACTTCACACATTGGCCTTACTTTCATGCCAGTTTTGGGCCAACGCTCGGCCGATCAAGCGGCCAACGCAGTCCCGATGTTCGTTCTGCAGCATGGACCAGCAAAGGTCTCATACTGGCATCCAACTTTCAAACATTGGTAGCCAACTTTCAAACATTGATAGCCAGCTTTCGAATAATGGTTTCCAGCTTTCGAATATTGGCATCCAGCTTTCGAATAATGGTTTCCAGCTTTCGAATAATGGTATCCAGCTTTCGAACGCTGGCACATGCAATTAACCCACTCGCCAATGACCGGCACTGTGGATAGATGTACATACATAACATTCTACCTAGCAAATATTCATAAATGAGGGTGCGAAAGAATTCCAGAAAAAAGACCCGTTTATTGCTTTGAGTTACAAATATCACGCTTCTAGCGCACACAGGATGGTTTGCGCTACCACCAGCCACCCTGGGGAGTAAAGAAAAGGGGCCCAAGAGCATGGTGGCAGAGGCTGTGGGAAAACAATTTATTTTCAAGTTTGGTGAGTGCCGATCAGGTTGCACAAAGCATCTCGGCAAGCTGCTGCGGCACGGCTAAGGCATCCATAAAGCGCTCAACGGAGCTGTCCTCCAGTGAACTGATCAGTCATATCCGAAGTAATCGTTGCACTCCACTTGCAAGGGGGCTGCTGGACTGCATTCAAACAAATTCCTCGTCCAGTTCTTGCACGATGGCCTCACGAAGTGCCAAGGCTGCAAAGAGATGCATGATGTCATGGTAAGTTGAATCATGGCCATCACAGAACAAAAACAAACATAACATAACAAACATAACAAAAATAACACCGAATTTTGTGAAACACAGTCATCGTGAAGACACTAGCAACATATTTTACAGGATAATTTTTAATTTATTCTTAAGAACCAGCCCCACATTAGTTGCACAAAGTGGAATTTAATTTACTAAACTTCCCTTACACCAAATGGTTTAATTTAGTTTAATGCGTCGTGTCGCACTCCCAGTAAATATATTCAATGCGAGATAAGCAAATTAATGTGATATTGAAAACAGATTAATGTATTATTTTGTTTTAATATCATAACTTGTATCTCTAAATTGCGAGGTAATTTTATTCCAGTAAATATGCACAGGTTGTAGCGTCTCTTCCACACGGACGTCAAAACAACATTTTTGATTAGTTTTATTTAATGGGGTCAAAAAAGCGGCTTGCGACTTTTGACGAAATACGCTGAACGCAAGGAACTCAGGGCACCTTTGTTTTACCTTAGTTGCTTCGCATGCATGCTATAGTTGGATTCTAAACTGCAACTTGAAAACCACACAAAAATACTAGTCTGATAGTCCAGAGTAATGCCCTTTTTCATTGCGAGAGAACTTGGGCAAAAGCTTTAACCAGTAATTGCGGATTTTCTATTGAGTCTGCAAGAGTAGAAGGCAAAAAGAAACACTACGGAAGTATTACACATATCCTTACCAACTAGTCTGCAGTGGAAAATTAATTAAGCGGTTCTGATTTCCGTCGTGCATAAGCGGTAAAGGACATATTCCCGAATGCATCCTATCTCAATTCATATGAGTTCAAACCCGCTGTTAGCCAAAGTAGTGAATCTTTAGTGAGTTCATCTCACCAAAGACGAAAAATTAAATTCTCACCATTCGGCCACAATTCCACTGCGCACGACGTCAAGCAAGCCATTTCGCAATGAGAGTGGGTACACAGAAGTCGTCCTCGTGCTTTTTGGCTCGCTCTCTTCTCCTGCCGAAAAAATAAAGGCGCATGTAGTCAAAGCAACATTTACTACAAAAACCACTTTAACTTCCAGACGTATATCAAGATAAAAGAGTTTTAGTACTTACAAAAGATCTTGCAGGCGGTACGAACAGCGTCGGAGCTCTCCTAAGATATGAGTGTGGCTTTTCGCGTGCGCAGACTATGAACGGTGCTAGCTCGAGTGTGCATGCATTTTCGTCGCGTTGGTTTGCACGTGGTTGAGCTCCGCCGTGCAGTCAAGAATGTCTTATTGTGATGAGTCGCGCGGTTCCAAGACGAGCAGTGGAGACGATGGTGTGTGGGGGGGGAGGGGGGGGGTTGGCTGGAGGGGAGAGAGGAATTGTCCTTTGCACAGGTTTTGTGGTTCCGAGAAAAGTCCTCGAGCTGAAAGGTGGAGACAGAGAGGTGGATGAACAGCGAAGCGCGTAGCTGCGCGCGAGGGAAAACAGGTTTGAGAAAGTGACAACCAAAAAGAAAAAATAGCGCTTCGCGGGGTGGGGGGTTAGCCCGCTACCTGGAAAAGGGCACAGCCGGGAGAACAGGTGGGGAGATATTGGACTTGAAGACTTGACAGAGAAAGGGAAAGAGGCCAAAACACGTGAAAAGGGTTTGGAATTTTTGGAGAATGAGTCACATGGCCACAGGCAGTACAGAAAGGAATATCTACAAGAGAGAAGTGAATGGGAAACACGGAAGCGTCAAAGTATTGCTACAAAGCTGCAGCAAAAGCCTGAAAATTTTGAAGTGAAAAACTTGGAGCTTCAAGATGCATTTCGCCAAAACGACTTGAGACACTCGCGTATTTTGTGGGGCCGTATGATGTGGCTTCTGTTAGTTCAAGATAGCTTAAAATGTTACCACATAATAACAAAAATATAAAGCAAAAAAAAATATCCAAGCAGAATGCGCGCTCTTTCATAGTTTCATGTACCGTACATGCGCCAAGCAAGCTAGGTTAACATGCGTCTAACGCCAGTTGTCAGTCCATTTATTCAGTGGTCGTCGAAGATCCTCAAATTGTTTGTTGGTGTGGAAGTTTCGCGCAAAAAAAGCAAAAACAAACAAAGGCATGTTGAATTGTGGTTCGCAACTACTTTCGACGGTTTTCATCAATAAAGGTCATGTTCGAAAGAAAAAAAAAACTTGCGAGTAAATATGCAAGGACGTGAGCAAGAGCTATATTGCCCCCAATGCAAATTACGCAACAGAAGAATAAAATGGTCAAAAACAACAATTTCCAACACAACGATTTGCAGAAAAGGAAGGAAATAGCAAATCAGAAAACACGGGAAAGGCGCAATCACAGGGCACGACGTAGGGAAGCGTAGGAATCGCTTAATTAGCACGTGTCCGCGTGCGTTTATGAAGCACCCGCCTAATATTTCACGAGCGCAACGCATAATTCGAAATTACGAGGCGACTGCTTCGTTTCTGGACGTTGCCAAAACTGAGCACAATTTCGGTTTAGCGAATGCACTTGCGCTAATCTATTACGTTTGTATCGCGATCTCCCTGAAGCAGACACCAGCTGCGCACTGCGGCAGTGAATTCCTAGAGCGAATAAAAAAAAGCGATTTTTTTATTCCAAAAATTTAATCAAAGGAAACTTATTTGATTTTTGTTGAAGGCACCTGTTCACAATTTTTGTTGAAGGCGTCTCGGGTGTAATCAGAACGTTAATTCTGATCAACAGGACTTCGATCGCAATTCTAAACGTAGTATTGCTGCTCACTGCGCAACCAGAGTGCAGTTTTTCCAACGGAATCATGGGTAGCTTTGCTCACAAACTGCAAAAGTGTTCGGTTAAAATATAATAATAAATAAAACCAAATCTTTGAACTCGCATGTTTTAGCGCGTTCGAAAATTATGAACTGCCGATATGGTACTCGACAATAAAATTAATTTTGAACCCATTTTAATGGATGACACAATGTTTACCAACGTTTGCCAGTATACTTTGAACACTGGATAAGCGGTGGTAATCCTAGGCCAATATAGCCAGCTCCCGGAAATGGCATAGCCAATGCTGGCAAAGAGTGGAACAACACTGGCTAACATGGCCCATGATAGCCATGATTCGATGATGGCACAGCCAGCAATGGCAAACAGTGGGACAATCCTGGCTAACCTGGCCCATGATAGCCAGGATCTAATGAGGGCTCAGCCAATACTGGTAAAGCGACGGACAACCAGGGCCATTGTTGGATGTGCTAAGGAGTGGCACAACCAATATCGGATGCTCACTGGCAACTCTGGGCCTAGTTAGGGCCACGCTTTGCCAGTGGATTTCCAATATTGGCCCGCCGTCGTGTGCTACCTGGGATATATGCCTGCCTTTCATCTTTCGGTGGCAACTCTCTTTCTCGTGCTTGCCTTTCCTCTCCTTTCGGCAGCACCACCCTTTCTCCTGTTTGTCTACCACCTTGTGGTGATAGTCCACTTTCCTTAACTGGCGGTTCCTTTCCATCAGGTTGCCGCTTGCTATCTTGAGTTTTCCTCTAATTTTCTCCTGTGGAAGCTCATGCTGCTTCTGTCCCCTAAATTGCTGCTCTCTGATAATATCCCTCTGGTTGAGAGCCGATTCACGTGCGCTACTTGGCTCACGTCTGTCTTTGGCGCCTTTCCTATGTTCCTCAAATCTGCGCTCTTCCGCCTCAGCGTCCCTAAGTACACATACGTCCTCATCTTCCTCGGATAGAATGACGTCTACAACCCCCATGTCGTCTGGATCGCTCTGAAGTCCACTACCGTCCAGCACCTTAGTGTCTTCAGGCGCAGACAAACAAGCGTTCTCTCCCGACATGAGTGCTGGCACGCAGCTCTCGCCAGGCTCCTGACGCGTTCCAGCCGATTGCAGATGATGGTCTGCCTTGCGCTCAGTTGCGGCGTTTCCGCTACTGCAGCTGCTTTCCGGAATGTGACTAAGCTCACAGCGCTGCGAAAGCACGAGACGCGTTTTGCATCGATCGCCGTAAACACCAGCGTCCGACTTAGCGTCCGCAAACTCTATATGCGTCCGAATCCATTGACCGAAATTGTCACGTTTCTGCGTTTCTGCCGAACGCGATGCACAACACAGTGTGTCATCCTCTTTGACTTCGCTAGAATTGGCACTGGACAGCCGCGATGGACAGCCGCGAGTTGAGACGACGCCATTTAGTAGGCGTAAAAATTAGGAGGCACTTAGGCGACTAAAGTGGTGCAAGGCGAAAGCCTGAGTACAGCATTCTGCCACGAATATGGTTGTGAATGATGATTCAAGTGCTGCCAGCGAATGACGCGTCCATTGGCTGTCTGCTTGTGTCACTGATGTGTGGTTAAGATGTTAAGCTTCGCCTGTAAGAGTGGAACGCGACCGCGTCTTGCAACGCTGCCAGGGAGTCCACAGAAAGAGAGAGAGAGAAAACTTTATTTACAGAGGAATTCGGGGCACGCCCCAGGGTCCCCGCACGACCCCACTGCACTCAAGTGTTTATGTTCCGAAGGTCCATAACACTGGCAGCACAGCCGGTGGCGATGGTCTGCACGGCCGGGTCCTCCGAGCGCAGCAAGGTCTCCCAGTCCTCCCAGGTCTTGAGGTTCTCTAGGTCCCGCGGGGGAGGGTCCGCCGGGCAGAGGGAAATGATGTGGAGGGAAGAGGTGAAGGGTTGTGGGCATAGACTGGATGCCGGAGTGGGGAAGGAGGGATGATAATGGGCTAGGGTAAGGGGTGAAGGGAGTGTGTGTGTCTGTAGTGTGCGCCAGAGTGTTGCGTGTTTGTTATCTAGGGAGGGGTGGGGCGGGGGGTAGAGCTGGCGTAAGGCTCTGTGCGCCTAGGTCAGCTCACTGAATGAGTGCATGCGCTCCTTCGTGAATCCCCGATCAGAGGCCACCTGAGCCCGGTTTAAAGAACCTCGGGCTTAAAGGTTGGCGGCCTCGTTTCCAGGATTCCCGGAGTGCGCGGGCACCCATATTAGCTCCACTTGGTGGGGCGGGGGGGCATCGAGCGAGTCCAGTATGCCAAAAGCAGGGACATGGACTCGGCCTCGAGCAAAATTTAGAATCGCAGTTTTAGAATCGCTTAAAATGTACCGGGCTTCCGTGCGGGTTATAGCAAGGGCAATGGCGGCTTCCTCTGCAGCCTCTGGGGACGTGTCTGGAGGGAGAGGTAGTGTGAGGAAGGCGGATAAAGAGGAGTCCACCACAGCTGCTGTCGCATCATCATCCGTGCAGGCAGCGTCCACCCACACGGCGTCCGGCTGGGGGCCGTACGCTCGATGGAGTGCCTTCGCACGGGCTCTGCGGCGCTACTCATTGTGGGACGGGTGCATATTCCTTTGGAGCGGCCTGATGAGGAGCTCTCGGTGAAGGGATCGTGGGATCGCGAGGAGGGTTGGGTCGTTGGCCGGTATTTTGATTCCGAGGGTATCCAGGATATACCGACCTGTGGAGGTTTTGTGTGAGCCTGATGTATTGGGCCTGTCGGTGGGCCTCCACCAGATCCCCGATCGTATTGTGGAGGCCCAGGCCTAGTAATCTGTCTGTGGGTGTGTTGAGGGGAAGGTGAAGTGCTACTTTGAATGCCTTGCGAATCAAAGCATCCAAAGCGTTTATGTCATGTTTGGATAGGTGTAAGTATGGGGTAGTGTACAGCACACGGCTGAGGACAAAGGCATGAATGAGGCGACATAGGTCGCGCTCCTTCATGCCTCTATGACGTCCCGAAACCCTGCGGATGAGGTGCGATATCGCGCCTACAACCTGCTTGAGTTTCTTGAGTGTGGTGGTGTTTTTTCCATCGTTTGGATGTGCAGGCCCAATACACGGAGGGTTCCAACCTCAGGTACCGGGTCACCATTCAGTTCAATGGCAATGGGGGAGCGGGGGCAGCGGTGGTTCTTAGGCCGGATGAGGAAGAGTTCGGACTTCTCTGGGGAGCAAGACAGTCCGATGGTCCGTGCGTAATTTTGGGTGAGGGTGGCTGCTTCCTGTCAGGTGTTCTCTATGTCTCCGTCACTGCCGTGAGTGGTCCACAGGGTGATATCGTCGGCATGAAGAGTGTGCTTCAGGTTGGGAATAGTGGCCAATTTTCGGGCGAGGGGGATGAGGGTAATGTTAAAGAGAAAGGGGGAAAGGACGGACCCTTGAGGGGTGCCGATACTCTGAAGAGTGTAGGAGGGGGAAGACAGAGGGCCGAAGTGTATCTCAGCTGTGCGGTCAGTGAGGAATGCTTGAATGTAGGCATACGTGCGCACACCCACATTCAAGGGGGATAGAGCAGTCATGATCGTCTGATGTTCAATGCGATCAAAAGCTTTGGAGAGATCAAAAGCTAAGACTGCCTTGATGTGACCCGGAAGAAGAGGGTCGAAAATGTCGTGTGAGAGTTGCAGCATAGCGTCCTGTGCGGATAGATGGGGGCGAAATCCTACCATGCTATGCGGGTAAAGATTGTTGTCCGCCATGTGACCTGTGAGTCGCTAATACAACATGCTCTAGGAGCTTCCCAAGGCAGGAGGTTAGCGAAATAGGGTGAAGGTTTTGAAGTGTAAGTGGTTTGTTGGGTTTAGGTATGAATATTACCTTCGCGTGGCGCCAGGACTGCGGGAGGTTACCCTCCCTCCAGCACTGGTATTTCGTAATGTGGGTGATCGATTGGTCATCCATATTGCGGAGCATGGAGTTTGTGATTTGTTCTGCACCAGGTGCGGAGTTGGCGCGGAGAGTCAGGCGGGCCGCTGTGACTTCCGTCTCCGTGATGTCGGTGTCGAGTGTTGGATTTGCTTGTCCTGTGTAGTGCGGTAGAGGTATGGGGCTGCCTGGAGATGTGTACATGGTTTGAAGTGTGTCTAGAAGGGTGTCGGGATCGTCAATGTGTTCATGTGTGAGGCGTGTCACGTGGTGCTGTGTTGCTGATTTGGTGCGCGTGGGGTCAATGAGGTGTCGGAGGAGTTGCCATGCGCGTTTGCTGGACAGGTTTCCGGCGATGCCGTCACATATCTGTCCCCAGTTGGATCGGCAGAGCTCCTCAGAGTGCTGTTGGATTTGTGTCTGCAGCGCGGCCAGCCGCTTCTTAAGCGTTCTGTTGTGTTTGTTGCCTTTCCAGCGTTCTAGGATGCTGTGATAAGCCTCCCAGAGGTGGGCTAGGCGTGTGTCAAGGGTAGGTGTTTCGATTGTAGTTTCAATGTCTCGCGTGTTGTGGTGAACGTCATGCTTGAGTGACTGCACCCATTCGTCGATGTCTGCGATGGGAGTGTCTGGGAGGGCGGTGCGTACAGCGCGAAAGGCATCCCAGTTGATGAGTTTGTGTGTTGTATTTGCGTGACGGGGTGCTTTGTACGGGACAGTGATTTGTATAATGTAATGATCACTGCCCAGTGTATGTTGTGTTCTGTTCCAGGTAACGCCGCGGATACAGCGGCTCAGTGTCAGGTCCGGACTGGTGTCCATGCTGACACTGTTGCCGATCCTCGTAGGCGGCTGAAACGTGTTGTGCACAGTGAGTTGGAGGTTCTGCAAGAGCAGCCAGAGCCTGCGACCTCGATGTGTCGTGGTTGTGTATCCCCAGTCAGTATGCTGACTGTTGAAGTCCCCACCGATGAGTAGGGGATGTTTCCCTGCTAGATGGTGTAGCTTTCACTGAAGTGATTCTAGCGGGGCCATCGGCAGGGACGGGGGGTGGTATATGTTTGCTATAAATATAGAAGGAAGTGAATGTGTGTGATGTATAAGTTCTGTGATCACGCAGGGCGTCTCAGACGTGATGTGATGAGTTTTGTAGGTGAGGCTGCGGTGGATGAGTGTGGACGCCCTGGGTGTGTTAGTGGTTTCCGAGTGTGTAGATGTGTAGGAGGGGAGGGTTGCCCGGTGTGCAGTCTCCTGTAGAAGTATTATGTGGGGCGTGGGTGTGATGGTGGGAAGGAGAAGTTGCAGAGGCGCGTGCTTTGCCCGGAAGCCGCGGCAGTTCCAAGTTAGAATGGGTAGATAATTAGTGTTTCCCCCCGCCATATTGGATGGTAGGGGGATTGAGGATGGAAGTAAGACGGGTGTCAATTGGTATGTGTGGCTCAGGATAGGTGGTTTGTGCTTGCGGAGGAAGGATGGGGGGAGTGGAGGGGGTTTGAAGTTGGGTGAAGCGATGGTTAAGATTATGTTCCAAGAGCTCCATCATCTTGGTAAGCATAGCGTCCATGCGCTGCTCAAGTTTTTCGGTGAGGGTGGCGGCAAGGTGATTGAATCTGGCCTCGAGGCGTGCGTCTAGCTCTTTTAGTTTGTGGTCAAATTTGGCTTCGAGTGCTGCTAATTTAGCGTCTATTTCTGAGGGTACGGGAGGGGGTGTGGCGTCTGTGGTGCGTTGTTTCTTTGCGAGAGGGGTGCTCGATGTGTCTGTGGATGATGGGGTCGAGTTAATGACAGCGGGTGCGGGTTTAGGGGGCATGGAGGGGGCGGGGGTGCTTAGGAGGGAGGAAAGGCGGCTTACCTCTTCACGCAAGGCCTTGAGCTCCTGGTCTCTCGGATCTGCCTGGGAGGACTGGGGTGGTGGGGGATGACGGGTAGCCTTGCCAGAAACGCGGTCTGCCCAGGTGAGACGCGTGGCGTTCTTGCTGCCATTCTGCCGGCTTGTAGAAGGCGACCGGGAAGCCGTCGAGCTGCGTCTGGTGGCTGTGCCTGGTTGATCGCAGCGGGAAAGCCGCGATGTATCCGGAGGCGAGAGAGAGTTCTTCGGGGACGCTAGTTTGCGGCCCCGTCCCTTGCAGTTCCTGGTGCCGGTCATATGAGGGCCGCCGCAGAGAATGCAGCTGGGGGTGCATGAGGGCACATCTTCCTTTGGGTGGGACTGCCCGCAGCGGGGGCACTTATGAGACCTTGGATGAACGCACACATCCGCCCGGTGACCTGGGACGCGGCAGTTCGTGCAGGCGTCTATATGCCCTCGGTACGGTGTGCATCTGTGGAGGGCTCCTCGATAATGAACTGCGCGTGGGGCAGGTCCAGCCCGGAAAGTTATTAAGATGGAACGCGTGGAGCCCATTCGGCGGGCGTCCACGATGAGGGCGTCTGGGTTGCCGGTGAGCAGGTCTTGCAGGAGCTCTGACGGGGTCTCATTCCAATAAGCATTGGAGATGACTCCGCGTACTGCTCCGTCCGGCGGGGCTATGTAAGGTGCTATGGCGAACTCCTTGCCTTGGTGTGTGATGGTGTTCACCCGAACCAGAGCGAGCGCGTCATCCTTTAGGGGCGTGCTTACGGTGCAGGTGTTGTTGAGCGGGTGTAGCCTGATTTGGGTACGCGTTGGCTCCTTAAGCTGGGACGCCGCTTGGAGGATGGCCTCTCGTAGTTGTCGGGGTGGAAGCAGGTCCAGCTGCAGCCCGCCTCGTGATCTAAAAACGATCTTCTAATCTGCAGCAGGAAGCGGTGGCTGCTGCCGCGAACGCTGCGCAGCTGTGCGCGTTGCTTGCAGGTGCGCTGACTTTTCAAGGCATGGAGACTTGGGGGTACCGGTAGCAGAGGCTGCGCCCTCCTGGCGTCGGGTTGTTGAAAGGACGTCCTTGGAGCGGGCAGGCACACTAAGAATGTGCGTCCAGTCCCTTGGGTCGTAGTCGTTGGGGTTAAGAACCTCTCCCTGCACCTGCACCTCCATGATGGCGTTGGTGGCGGAAGCGTCCGTCGGAGTAGGCCTAGCTCCCAGCGGAGTGAGGCCTAGCTCAGGCGGAGAGGTCACAGAGAAGAAAGGGCCGTGGGTGCCCGAAAAATGGCGTAGGCGGGCCAAAAATTGATGGCGTGCAGCGCTCACATTCGCAGATCCGTGGGTGGTGAAATTTTGGCTGATGATGCTGGCGATTGGCGAATTCCGCTGTCTTTGTGCGGAGCCGATGTGGGGTGCCTCTGTACTACACGGCCCCCTAGCCCAGTGAATCGGAGTCCACAGAACGCCATCGCCCATTCGGCTCTACGCCTTGCTGGACGGTAAATTTATTTTTGAGGAAAGGAAATGTATCTCTCTCGCATATCTGGGTGGACACCTAAACCTCGCCGTAAGGGAAGGGGGAAGATGGGAGTGAACGAAGACGCCGTATTAGCTAGACGCGTCATTGTTCATTCCAAACCATTCAGCTGGCATGGCGGAGTGGCTAGCGTGCTCATGTCGCACTCCGGAGACCCTGGTTCGATTCCCCAATTCGACCAATTTCGTAGTCGGTTTTATTTATTTATGTGGTCTGACTAGAAAGGTTAATTAGGCTATTTGATATTTACATTATTGCAATTCTATCCATCGTATTCTGTCATTCACCTGTCAAATGTTGGAAGTGCCTAGGATGTTCGACACAATGTGTATGAAACAAGAAACGTCGAGCTGGGTGAGGAAGGGGGTGATGGTGGAGTGAACGCGGCTTCGGCCGGTTCTCTGTTTTTGCAGCATCGTCTGCTTCCGCGGATGCGGTTGTTGCTGCGACGCGCGTCTTTATTTTCTTCTTTATTCTGACCTCTTGATTCTGCTCTATCTTAATTAGGCTAATTGATTAATTAAGCAATTAACTAAACTCAGTCCCACTTAGTTGGAGCATCACTATACGATCCCTTTAATTGGTTGCATGGTTACTAACCAAAGTACAATTGGCCCCATTTGAAATTCGCGCACTGTGACGTCACGACCATTTTGACCAATTGAAAAGCGTGACATTTCTGTCGAAAACTCCTGCTTAGAACAATGAGGCATTAAAGGCTTCCGCCTTAAAATCAAAAGGCCGGTTAGATTCGGACCTTGCATCGAGCGAAAAGGACGCGTGCGCTTGAAATTGAAGATTCGTGAAGGGTCTCACTTGACACCACGAGCAAAGAAAAAGAAAGGACGGTCCCACCGGAAGCGTTGCGCACTCGCAAATGAACGCCGCGACTGGCGTGAGAAGCGTACAGAAAGGGACAAGTTGTTAGTGAGGGAAAATAACTCGTTCTTTTCTTCCCGTAGAAACTGGAACGACAAGCACGGAGAGAGAGGAAAGCGCAGCTATAGCGAAAGAGGCAGAGACATTAGCTTCCACGGTAGCGAGTGTTGGTTAGCGTCCGTTAGAAGCGAGTTAAACGCTGACGTAGACGCACTAAGTCGTGCGTTCTGAGCAAGGCTGCCTTAGACCTCTTCGTGACACTTTTGTCGCTTCGTGAACGGTTGTCAAGTCCGCTCGTAAATTGGTGCAAACTTGATGTCCTCATCGGTGACTTCAGCCGATGGTTATCCTGCACAAGTGATCTAAAGAGACCCAAATTTATTTCCGATTCATTTATTTCGTGTGTTACATGCGTTTGGCACTTTGAGTTAATTCCTTTAGAGTTCTTGTGCCCCACATGTGCCTCTTGTTGAAGAGGGAGCAAAAGGGGACAGAAATATAGCTGGCAGAGTTTTTGTGGCATTGAAGTCTGGCCTGTCTGGGAACCAGAGCTGTGCGCCCGCCGACGCGCAAAGCAGGCCCGGACTCGCCGCCATGGCACGGCTTGCAACGAGCCATCCTGGCTGGCCGGCGCAGACCCTTCCTCCTCCTCCTCCTCACTAGCGTCGGATCGAGCCAATCCGAGCGGTGGCCTGTGGCGTGACCTTATCGGATCAGAGGAATGCCGGGTGCAGAGGAACGCCGGGTGCAGAGGAACGCAACGGTCACCGGCGGCTATAAGAGGAGAGCCGCACTGAGACGCGGGAGCAGACGGGCAGCAGACACGCCATCGTGCCACAGAGACGCTCTCCGCAGGGCCTCGTCCAAGCCCGTTGTGCTCATGGCCCTTGTACATTAATGTAAAAAGCCTTGTAAATATTGTACATAAACGTCAGTTCACTAACCGTCGCATCGACCGTTCTTCGCTCAGGTCTGCTCAACAGAGGCAGAAGACAGACGCACCAAGTCGTAACAGTGGTGGCAGCGGTGGGATGTCGCTTCGTAGTCGCGACATGTGTCCTTCTACAGCTGCAGACCCGAAAAATTTCACTCCACAATATAGTACGCACAGTGTCGAGAGCAGCTTCAGTCACGACATGTGTCCTTCTACAGCTGCAGAGCCGAGAAATTTCACTTCACAATATGTTACCCACAGTGGCGAGGGCAGCTTCAGTCGCGACACGTGTCCTTCTACAGCTGCAGACCCGAGAAATTTCACTTCACAATATGTTACCCACAGTGGCGAAGCAGCTTCAGTCGCGACATGTGTCCTTCTACAGCTGCAGACCCGAAAAATTTCACTCCACAATATAGTACGCACAGTGTCGAGAGCAGCTTCAGTCACGACATGTGCCCTTCTACAGCTGCAGAGCCGAGAAATTTCACTTCACAATATGTTACCCACAGTGGCGAGGGCAGCTTCAGTCGCGACACGTGTCCTTCTACAGCTGCAGACCCGAGAAATTTTACCCCACAATACAGTACGCACAGTGTCGAGAGCAGCTTCAGTCGCGACATGTGTCCTTCTACAGCTGCAGACCCGAGAAATTTTACCCCACAATACAGTACGCACAGTGTCGAGAGCAGCTTCAGTCGCGACATGTGTCCTTCTACAGCTGCAGACCCGAGAAATTTTACCCCACAATACAGTACGCACAGTGTCGAGAGCAGCTTCAGTCGCGACATGTGTCCTTCTACAGCTGCAGACCGGAGAAATTTTACCCCACAATACAGTACGCACAGTGTCGAGAGCAGCTTCAGTCGCGACATGTGTCCTTCTACAGCTGCAGACCCGAGAAATTTCACTCCACAATATAGTACGCACAGTGCCGAGAGCAGGTTTAGTCGCGAAATGTGTCCTTCTACAGCTGCAGACACGAGAAATTTCACTCCACAATATAGTATGCACGTTGTCTAAAGCAGCTTCAGTCGCGAAATGTGTCCTTCTACAGCTGCAGACCCGAGAAAATTCGCTCCACAATATAGTACACCTCCAGACTCTGAATGTGTCAGTCCACACAATACCAGGCACACTGGCGAAAGGCTGTTCAATGCCAACACGTGTACATTTACAGCTGCAGTGTCTGGATGTGTAAGTCCATACAATACCATGCACACTGGCGAAAGCCTGTTGAATAGCAACACGTGTAGTTCTGCAGCTGCAGAGTTTCGATTCGTCAATCTACACGATACTATGCGCACTGGTGAGAAACCGTTAAAGTGCGACATGTGCCTTTTTAGAACTGCAAACTCTTCGATCTTTACTCGTCACAAGCGTACCCACACTGGCGAAAAACCGTTCAAGTGCGACTTGTCGGCTTTTACAGCTGCGCACTCTGACACTCTCGCCATGCACAAGCGAAAGCATACTTGCGACAAACCCTTCAAATGCGACATATGCTCTTTTGCAGCCGCAAACTCCAGCAACCTCACTATACATAAGAGTACGCACACCGGTGAAAAACCGTATAAGTGTGACCTGTGCGCTTTTACAGCTGCACGCTCTTACCATCTCACCATGCACAAGCGAAAGCATACTGGCGAGAAACCCTTCAATTCCGACATGTGCTGTTTTGCAGCTGCAAGCTCCAGAAACCTCTCTATAAATAAGCGTACGCACACCGGCGAAAAACCGTACATGTGCGATTTGTGCCCTTTCACGTGTGCGGAGTCTTCAAAATTAAATCGGCACAAGCAAATTCACGCTAGGAAAGACCCTTCAAGTGTGATATATGCGATTATGCAGTGTTAGTGCGAGGGGTTTCAAAGCGTCATATGCTGACGCGCATTATCATAGAGGGATATCGCTGTACCCGGTGCTCATTCACGTCTTTAGATAAGGAGAGCCTCAGAGAGCACCTGTCCGGACACAGGCAGTGAAATCTTGAGACAGACATGGCGATATCATGAATATGCACCTGCAACTCGTATACAATCCCATGCGCCTTACCACATATTTAAGCGTCCAGGAGTAGCCGTACGCGAGACGTAATTTTCTTAAAATCTGGTGGACATTTAGTATTTACTTGGTTACTAATGCTGGGAAATAAACGCACGAATTCACAGATTTTATTCTTTGTTCAGCTTTGCGCGTCGCTGCATTGTCTTGCTGATAAGTGACACTTTAGAACTGAACACAGCATCACTGCTTCGATATTTGAAAGTCAAGGATTGTATACTGACGGATTTATGTCGCAAAAATTGTGAGCGCACATAAGCCTACTTTTCTGCTATGAATTCGAAAGCATCGGTTTTGCATTTTAATCTCTCTTTAATTTCATTTATGTGGTGATGATTTTTTCTTCCTTTGTAATGACACGCCCACTCATTAGCATTAACTCGTAAGGCAATGCACGTTCACCTTTGTTCGCCAAGCAGCAACGTGGTTTTATGGCTTGTGGTTCTATGCACGCGTCTCAATGTGGAAGTGCTTGGTTCAAACCATTGCATTTTCGAAAGAAATGTTATTTTTTCTGTGTATACCACTGTGACGTCATCTGGCCGTCTTGCGACCACTGCAGCTGGTGAACGCTGATCCGGCGTTTCGTTCCCGATGAGCCACATATTGCTTTCGCAATGATAAACTGTAGACTATGCCGGCTTGGCGGCTGAGGGCATGCTCCTTTTTATAATAGAGCGTCACTTGGTGTAAAACATTCATGACAACTTCATTCAAAATCAATTTCGCTACGCAGAGCTCATTTCGAAATACCTGCTTACAGTGGCAATGAAAAAGTCGCCCTGCGGACCTTCTGTACGTTGCAAAAAAATAACCACGGCACTTCGCCAGGAGGCTCTTGTGTTGACTGCGTCCTGTGTTGTCTGCCGTTGTATCTAAGCTGCTGATTTGCACTTCGACATCGAAAAATGACATTCACTCCACGTCTCAACATTGTGTTACAAGAAAATCGTCAGACTACTCGAACTTGGTTGCGTATGAAGCTGAGTTCTCAGACTCGCTTTCTTACACCAGCTGATGCGAGGGGGGGGGGGGGGGGGCATTAGAAAGCCTACAAGTGATTCGCCGTTAACGCTCCATGAATAAAACCTCAAAAACCGACGGGTGACTACGATAGTCGGTAATGCAAATTTCTACGCAGCTCTCCGCACACCCCCTGCCACAGTTGGAGGGTGGCGTCTTAGGGCCGTTTCACATGCATGCGATTCTCGCCTGCGACGCTGCGAATTCTGTCGGTCTGCGACTGGGGAGGATCGTCGGTCTATCCGCAGACGGCCTGCGACCAAGTTCTGTCCGGTTGGAATTCAGTCGCAGCGTCGGTGTGTTCGCTCTGCGACTGACCAATGGGCAGCGCAGACACGGCACGTGATGTGACGTCATGTGGGAGCTGTTGCCGTGGCCACGGCCGGTCTCAAGGCGCGCGAGCGAGAGCTCATGCGCGTCGAGACCAGCCGCGGCAACTGCTCGCACGTGACGTCACGTCACGCGCCATCTCTGCGTGGGGTCCCGTGGGAGCTGTTCCCGCGGCGTAAGCAAAACTGTTTATTCTAATCAAAACATACGAAATATTGCCTTGCATCTAAAAACAGGCTGGTCATAACATCAACACATTCCGTCCAGCGTTTCTGTCGCCTTTAATTGTGGGTTGCCTATGTATGCGAAACTCCAGCAACCTTGCGTGTCCCTCCGACCGAATTCGCTGGGTACGCGTTGCTTGTGAAAGCACTGTGCGAAAATCGCACTGCGGCGTCACCGACTAGGCCGACTATTTTCGTTCTAGTCGCAGCATGTGAAACGGCCCTTACGCTGCTAGCCACCCTCCGGGATCTTCTCGTGGCACCCACCTTCCGGTTGTCCGTTCCGCCGCTGTCGCCGTGGCAGGTGGCGTTTCGCTCTGCTACTACCTGCCATGGTTGTCAGATGGAGTGGTATGGCAACGCCGACTCAGACGACTACGATGAGGAATCCATGAACAGTGGCTAATTAGTTGGTTTCGAGGAAAGCAAATGACGCAGTAACTGTTTAATATATTTCGATGGACACCTGAACCGCTCCGTAAAGGGAGTGTTAGGGGGCAGTTAAAGAAGAAACGCAGCAAGAGGTGGCGAAGATGAGGGCTCCGGAATAATTTCGACCACATGGGAATCTTTAACGTGCACTGACATCGCACAGCACACAGGCCTCGCCTGCATCGAAATGCGGCCGGCTATTCCGGGGGGTATCCCGGCTGAGTAGACGAGCGCCTTTAGGGGGAGTGGGGGTTGGGGGGATATTTGTGGTTTAAAAAAGCAAGTCGAACCCTATTAGTTATGCGTGCCTGATATAGCTAGGGTGTATAGGTTTGTAAAGCGCTACGAAGCATACATACATCACTCCGCCAGCACCTAGATGACATCTATTTGCGCTGGATTTTGTTGGAAAATAACTTGGGACACCCGTTGGGCATTGAGCTGAGGGGTTTGTCATAGCGTCAAAATATCTTTCTTCCCGAAGTTGCAGTGGTGCCAGGATCCCTTCCGCCATCCAAAATCGTTCAGTGAATAGGGCGCTCGGGTGATGGGCCCAAGGATGCTGCTCTAATCTCGGCTTTGGAGGCAGTGTTTTCTTGGGGTCGATGCTGAAAAGAATCCGTGTTCTGTGCGATGTCAGTGTACGTTATAAGTATCCATGCGATCCGAAAAAGTCGGAAGCCCTCCACTACGGCAGTGGTTTATCTCTGTGCTTTTTCCATGGACTGCATTGTTTGTTACAGTGAAATACAGGAAAATTGTTTTTAGTTCATTTTTATTGCCCACTTTACGACACCTTATAAGATTGAATGACACATCGCGGGCTAGTTGGTTCATAACAAGGCAGAACAGCGAGCTACTAAGGGACAAGACAGGAGGCGAGACACACACAGCGCTGACCTACAACTGAAGGTTCATTTTTTCACACACTTCGGTAAAAATGTACAGCAGCATCAAGAAATTAAGAAGAGCAACAGAGTCTGAAAGACAGTCATCGCCACCAGAAATTGCACAAGAGAACTCAGATCATCTAGCTACCAATAAGAGTTAAGCGCAATTCTTTATCTTTAAGGGCTATGGAGGGAGTGCTGACACAACTCTCGTGAAGATGAGGGATTTTTATGGCTTCAGTGATTTCTCGCGTGGTTTTGTCATCGAAACTGCGCAGCAAAGTCTTGTTGCCCAGCTCAGGGCGTATTTACAATCTTGGCAGTGAATGCCGAGATCGCCTGAGATTTGTTGCGTTACATTGTATTTGTGCTTGGACAATCTCTTATTATGGCATCTGCCGGTTTAGCCTACGAGACAAGGTGATAGAATACACTACGCCCTGAGCACAGGAAACGAACCGGTCGCGATGATTTGTGGTGCATCCTAATTGCTCACGTCCCATTTGATTAACACGCTTGCAGAAGCTTGGCAAGCGATCTGGAGCTGAAAATAAAACATTTATCTGTACTCTTTCTTATATTATTCTTAAGTTGTGTGAAATCCCGTGTGTGTATGGAATGACTGCTACTTTATCCTTCTCACTTATTCTTTTTTCTTCTTTCGCTCTCAACAAGGCCTCAGCCACTGAGGATAAGAGGGTCAGCGGGTAGGCAGCCTGCAGTAATCGGCGCGTATGGGCTAAAAAGCTACCATACAGTTACACACAAGAGGCCCGCGTACTGTGCGATGTCAGTGCACGTTTAAGAACCCCAGGTAATCGAAATATGAAGAGCCCTTCACTCATGTGTCGCTTATCGTCCCAGTCGCTTTGCGACATTAAACCCGGTATCCCATAAAAATTCCTAACAGGAGAAGTAAACCTAAGTTGGCGTACGGCGGCAGATCAGAGGCCGCCTTGTACGCTCTTCTAATGATGATATTAAGTGCATCGTCATCCCTGCGATTCACCTGATAATAGGGACAAGCGTACATGATTCTAGTTATCATCGAGCTTTCCGTGCTCCTGCCCAGGTCGGCTTCTCTCATGCCCCTACGACGGGTGGCAATGCGCGTCACCAGCGCGTCTTGGTGGTGCGTCGTGACGCGTAGCCGCGTATCACTTCCGTGTTGTATTAAGGCGAAAGCCTTTAATGTCTCATCGTTGTAAGCAGCAGTTGTCGACAGAAATGTCACGCTTTTCAGTTGGTCGAAACGGTCGTGACGTCACAGTGCGCGAATTTCAAACGGGGCCAATTGTACTTTGGCTAGTAACCATGCAACCAATTGAAGCGATCGTATAGTGATGCTTCAAGTGGGACTGAGCTTAGTTAATTGCTTAATTACCCAATTAGCCTAATTAACTGTTCTAGTCAGGCCATATAAATAAATAAAACCGAGTAGGAAATTGGTCGAGCTCGGGAATCGAACCCCGGTCTTCGGCGTGCGAGACGAGCATGCTATCCACTCCGCCATGCCAGCGCGATGGATTGGAATGAACAAATGCGCGTCTAGTGGATACGGTGTCTTCGCTCACTCCCATCCTCCTCCCTTTCCTGCTGGCGAGGTTCAGGTGTCCACCGAGGTATGAGAGACAGATACATTTCCTTTCCTCACAAACCAATTTACCGACGTGCGAGGTGTGGAACCGAATGGGCGACGGCGTTCTATGGACTCCCTGGCAGCGTTGCAAGACGCTGTCGCGTTCCACACTCAGATGGTTGCGACTGAGAGAAGAATGAAAAGGAAAGTGCACGGGCCTGCCAACTGGCTCAAGCCGAGCCACCACCGCTGTGACGTGCAGATAGAACAGAGTTGAAAGATAGAGGACAGAGTAAAAGACCGAGTAAACACGCGCGTCGCAACAACCGCGTCCGCCGCAACGGACGCTGGCTGAAAAATACAGATACACGGCCGCAGCCCGAAGGCTGCAAACCGAATGCCACAGATATCTTCCATTGAACTGAATGGTGACCCGGTGCCTGAGGTTGGCACCCTCCGTGTATTGGGCCTGCACATCCAGAACGATGGCAAAAACACCACTCTGAAGAAACTCAAGCAGGTTGCAGGCGCGATATCGCACCTCATCCGCAGGGTTTCGGGACATCATAGAGGCGTGAAGGAGCGTGACCTATGTCGCCTCATTCATGCCTTTGTCCTCAGCCGTGTGCTGTACACTACCCCATACTTACAACTATCCAAACATGTCATAAACGCTTTGGATGCTTTGATTCGCAAGGCATTCCAAGTAGCACTTCATCTTCCTCTCAACACACCCACTGACAGATTACTAGGCTTCTCCAAAACACGATCGGGGAACTGGTGGAGGCCCACCGACAGGCCCAATACATCAGGCTCACAAAAACCTCCACAGGTCGGTATATCCTGGATTCCCTCGGAATCAGAATACCTGCCAACGACCCAACCCTCCTCGCCATCCCACGATCCCTTCACCAGGAGCTCCTCATCAGGCCGCTCCCGAGGAACATGCACCCGTCCCACCATGAGCAGCGCCGCAGAGCCCGTGCGAAGGCACTCCATCGAGCGTACGGCTCCGAGCCGGACGCCATATTGGTGGACGCTGCCTGCACGGGTGATGAAGCGACAGCAGCTGTGGTGGACTCCTCTTTATCTGCCCTTATCACGCTACCTCTCCCTCCCGACACCTCCCCAGAGGCTGCAGAGGAAGCCGTCATTGCACTCGCAATCACCCGCACGGAAGCCCGGTACATTTTCAGTGATTCAAAAACTGCGATTCTAAATTTTGCTCGCGGCCGAATCCATGTCCCTGCTTTTGGCATACTGGACTCCCCTGATGCACCCCCGCCCCGCCAAGTGGAGCTGATATGGGTGCCTGCGCACTCCGGGAATCCCGGAAACGAGGCCGCCAACCTTTTAGCCCGAGGTTCTTTAAACCGGGCTCAGGTGGCCTCGGATGCGGGATTCACGAAGGTGTACAGAGCCTCACGCCAGCTCTACCCTCCGCCCCACCCCTCCCTAGATAACAGCCACGCAACACTCTGGCGAAGATTACAGACACACACTCTCCCCTCGCCCCTTACCCTAGCCCACTATCATCCCTCCTTCCCTACTCCGGCATGCGCCCTATGCCCAGAACCCCTCGCTTCTTCCCTCCACATCCTTTCCCTCTGCCCGGCGGACCTTCCACCGCGGGACCTAGAGAACCTGAAGACCTGGGAGGACTGGGAGACCCTGCTGCGCTCGGAGGTCCCGGCCGTGCAGACCATCGCCACCGGCGGGCTGCCAGTGTTATCGACCTCAGGAACATAAACACTTGAGTGGAGTGGGGTCGTGCGGGGACCCTGGGGCGTGCCCCGAATTCCTGTTGTAATAAAGTTTTTTCTCTCTCTCTCTCTCCACACTCAGAGGCAAAGCTTAACATCTTAACCACACATCAATGACCACACTTTAGGTCAAAAAAGTGCTTCCCTGAATTTTTACGGCTGTCCATCGAGATATGCGAGACAGTTACTGCGTAATTTCCTTTCCTCAAATGCAACTTTCATTTTCTTCATTACGGGCCCTCTGTCTTCTTTCACTCCCATTTCCTCCCTTCCTCTACGGTGCGATTCAGGTGTCCACCGAGATGACAGAGAATTACTGCGCCATTTTCTTTCCTCAAAAACCGTTGCGTTCAAAGAGCAAGGCATCGCACCGAACGGGTGGTGGCGTTCCGTGGACTCCCTGGCAGCGCTACAACACGCTGTCGCGTTCCACTCGTAAAGGCGAAACTTAAGCGTCATTAATTAGCAGTGAATTAGTATTCAGGCATTAATCAGTAATTAACCATTAATTAGTGATTTGTCATCACTTAGTAATTAGTACTCGATTACATGTGACGCCACCAGTGCCACTTCTAGAAGCAGCGAAAGTGGTGCGGAAAACGCTTTCGCCCCTACACACTTTAGACAGTCAAAGTGCCCCCTGAATTTTTATTCTGAATCAACATGCCAAGAACCCTGACCGTGGCTACCGGGGTTATTGGTAGGTCGTCAATGTGCAACTCGATGGAATCCAGAGGGTCGGGTTCTGCTTGTGGGGCTTGTTTGTTCATTTAACTAAGAGCTCCGACTCAGCCGGTGAAATTGTAACACCATTCTCGTGGACAAAAGATTGTACTGGGTCGATAGCTCGTTGTAATGGCTCTGCAATCTCTCCGTCGGATCCAGAGTTGGTCCATATGGTGATGTCGTCGGTTGATATAAGATATATGGAGGAAGTGGATTATTTACTTCGCCTACAGAAGACAGGTATCGCTATCTGACCACCTCAGCTAATCCGGTTTGCCCACCCCGGAATATCGGCGACAAATGCATCGCATGATGATGTAGTTCACAATCATTGATTATCATACAAAAATAGAATTCCAGGCTTATATGCAGTACAACAGAACACGACAGACTCTGCACAAACATGTCATAAGCAACACAAACGCCTCAGTGCACAACCAATTCAAAGAAGGTGTCATTTAGTCTATGAATGATAGCCGGCTGCAATAACTTACCTTTCAACGGGGTCACCTTACCATCACCCGAAGTATTTTTATCTGGTGTCAGATCAAAGCCAGTAACTTTGTTTCTTACTTCGTTTGGTTCTTCGAGTGTAGGTTTGCGGTGCTTTTGACGCTTGCATAGAAATACGAGCTCTTTTTGTGTACTTTACGAGCTCGTTTTTTGCGCAGAACTTGGCAGTATGCTCATGTGCTCTCTTTTCTTTGTTGTCTGTGAAGGGCCAAGCATTTTTACACATCTCGCACCCAGTCCTACCTCGGCCACCAATAGGAAACCAACAGTATTCAATAAAAAAAAACAACTGCACCACGCAGTCGTGTTCCTCGTGGTTAGCACGTGGGGGCGACACACAAAAAAGCAGGACACAGCGGGGACGTGGTGTTCAGACTGCAGTACGGGGCGTAACAGAGAAAGACCAAAGTTTCTAACACTTGTGACGGTGTCCAGCACCGTCAGTGGATGCTTAGTCAACCATTTTTAGCCCGCTGTGTAGTGTCCGTGTTCCGCTGAACGTCCAGGCAGGACTACAATGCCGATGACCCAGTCTAGGGAGACCCTGTAGGAGAGAGAGTGTTGTTTTGCTCATTGCACCCATGCTGTGTTCTTTTTCATAGTTATGTTTTAGTGCCAATATATATTTCAGGATACATGAAATGAATGGTTTCGTCCAACTTAGGGTAGCTTCTGTCTCTCTGCTTGAGATCCCGTTGTTTTCCGTGCTGTTTTATGAAGGAATACAATTGCAAAACGAATTGACATTACAAAACGAAGGGTTGCCTAGCATGCGTCCTGCAGTGTTGCTAATTTTTGCTTTGCCTTGGTTTGGCGCCGCACAAATAATCAGAAGAGTGTGAGCATGCTCATAGGACAACCTACTGGGTGCAGCAGTCAAAAGGTGGAACTTTTCGCCCTTGCAATTAATTTGTCTAGAAACACCACATGCAGGGAACCCAAGCTGTTCTACCTCGCTCTGCAGCGTCCACTTTACCTTGGACTACTTTGTAGGACTAGGACGCTGACGACGCAACGTTGAGGAGAACTTATATGAGTAAACTTTTTCTTTTACACATCGCTCGCTTGTGTTTTTTTTCTTTTTTTGGGGTGGGTGCAGCGGAAAGCCGCACGCTTTCATACCTGCACCATACTAGCAGCACGCGCTATGACTGCATCCGGGTACCATTCATCACAATTTCTGCACAGAATATTCTTGAGAAGTCCGAAGTGGTTACAGAAGTAGAAAGTTCCTTAAATCTGCATTCTTTCATCTAAAGAACTGGTGCATCAGCTGTCACTCCGCAAGCCATTTCCAGCGATGCAAACTCGATGTAAATTTTTAGCCTTTGCTTGTCGAATTCTAGGGCACGGAGTACACACCATAATGAAGATGAGCAAATATGAGTGCACGGAATATATTCCGTGAAGTTTTGTAATGTTTTTTTGGTTCATGACCTTTGTACAGGGCTTTTTAACTTTGTGATGCAAAGAATGACTAAATTAAATCTCGAATTACCGCATTTACTCGCTGATGGGTATGCGTCACGCGAGATTGTACGAATTGTGTATCGCGCCTTACCTGAAAGTCCTTGCACAGCTTTAAATTTAGCGCAGCTGAGAGCAGCGGTCATTGTGTTCGGTGAAGGCAAAACGAGCTTGTTGCTATCGTCGCCGCCAAGCACTTAGTACAACCCTGAACTCAACATTGCGGTACTTGGGAAAGTGTGGATGGATGGATGGATGGACGGACGGACGGATGGATATGGACGGATGGACGGATGGATATGGACGTACGGATGGATATGGATGGACGGATGGATATGGATGGACGGATGGATATGGATGGTTGGATGGTAATGGATGGATATGGATGGATATGGATGCATATGGATATGGATGGATATGGATATGGATGGATATGGATGGATATGGATATGGATGGATGGATATGGATGGACATGCATGGATGGATATGGATGGATGGATGGATATGGATATGGATGGATATGGATATGGATGGTTATGGATGGATATGGATATGGATGGATATGGATATGGATGGATATGGATATGGATGGATGGACATGGATATGGATATGGATGGATGGATATGGATATGGATGGATGGATATGGATGGATGAATATGAATGGATGGATATGGATAGATGGATATGTATGGATATGTATGGATATGGATGGATGGAAATGGATGGATATGGATGGATGGATATGGATGGATATGGATGGATATGGATGGATATGGATGGATATGGATATGGATGGATATGGATGGATATGGATATGGATGGATATGGATAGATGGATATGGATGGATATGGATGGATGGAAATGGATGGATATGGATGGATGGATATGGATGGTTGGATATAGATGGATGGATATGGATGAATATGGATGGATATGGATGGATATGGATGGATGGATATGGATGGATATGGATGGATATGGATATGGATATGAATGGATATGTATATGGATGGATGGATATGGATGGATGGACATGGATATGGATATGGATGGATGGATATGGCTATGGTTATGGATGGATGGATGGATATGGATGTGGATATGGATGGATGGATATGGATATGGATGGATATGGATATGGATGGATATGGATATGGATGGATATGGATATGGATGGATATGGATATGGATGGATATGGATATGGATGGATATGGATATGGATATGGATTGATATGGTTATGGATGGATATGGATGGATATGGCTATGGGTGGATATGGATATGGATGGCTATGGATGGATGGATATGGATGGATGTGTAGCGCCCGGTGACGCTATAAAGCGCAGGCGCTGAGATCGGCGTTCCCGCGACAAAAGAAAATAAAGAACGACAGCGCGTGCTCGGAGCGCACGCCCGGCACACGCAGTCCGGAACTAGAAGCCTGCCACGCTGGTCGTCTCTCTCTCTGGTGCCCCGCTGCACACCCCGCAAACCCTCAACAGTGGTGACCTGGCGAACCGTGCCTTCTATCTCACCGGCGTTCCAGCATGGCGTACTGGCAGCACCCAAGTTTCGACCCGCCGCTCCCGGCGTTCCGGCCTGCAGGCGTCGGCGGGTGGTTCGCCCAACTGGAGGCTTCGATGTACCTGAACGGCATCACCACCCAGCCGTTCAAACACGAAGTCCTTTGCGACATCCTCCCACCCGACCTCCTGCGTCGGCTCACCTACTCTGCTTTCGGCGGCCGGCCATACGATGAGCTGTGTGCGGCCGTCTTGGCGTACTTCGGCGCCTACTACGTTCCGCCGCCGCTCTACGACGCAGCGGACCCGTTTTCGCCGCCGCCAGCCTCTGGCCCTGCACCGGCCTCGCTCGCGCCCACGCAGCCTTCATCAGAACCCGGCCCGCCTCAGCAGCCCCTCGCCGCCTCGCCGCCACTCCAGTCCAGCGTCTCCGGCCCGGCTTCTTTAGCACCGACCGCACCGGACGCTACCGCATCGCTTCCGGCAGCACATGCTGCTGCCCCGGTTACGCTAGCAGTACTGTGAGATGACTCCACGGCCCCAAGTCCGCAGTCATTCCCTCAGCAGCTCGGTGAGGTGCCTGGCCCACCGCGGTTTGCCACGCAAGCGAACTCAGCGACAGATGCGTCTCGCGCCACCCTGAGTACCTCCGGCCATACCGCCTCCCATAAGGACGATACAGCGTCTACGGCACAGCCCGGTGAGCAACTTATCTCAGCTGCAATAGTGCCGCCGTCCGTCGAGCTCTTCCTAGACGAGTGCCCCATTCCACCAACTTCTCTATCCTATGGCGTAGCATCGCTGCCAGCCGAAAGCTCACCTGCCGCCTCATCACTCATTCCGCCAAAGCCGTCAGTCACTGACCTGAGCGATCGTGCTAAAGGCGAAGTGGGATTGCCGGCACTGCAGCATCTGTCAGATACCAGCACCACTACCCCGGCGGCCACACCGCCTGCCCAAGACGCCGCACCCCAAGCTCTGAGTAGTGCAGCAACTGTCCAACCACCAGCTGTGCCTGTTGCTGTCAGCCAGCCGTCTGATGTAGCAGTCTCAGCTCCACGGCCTGCCACTGGCACAACCTTCTTGCAGCCACCCACAGCTGACCATGCCCACACGCCGATCAGCACTGGCCAGTCGCTCCGGACTGTCACTCCCGTTTCACTCAAGTACCTGGTATTGAGCCCAGCAACTTCCGGCATCGTCACAGCTGTCGCCGTTGTGTCGACGGTCGCACCACAGCTGCTGTCAGTCCACGGAGCCGTTTCGCCCACTCCAGCGCTTGTGACGACGTACGCGGCGCGCCAGATTCCCACCGCCACCAGCTCCAACGTCCCCACGCCGACGACACTTGTGTCCGCGGGCAGCACTACAGTCGGTGACGGCCCGTCCATGGCCTCCCCTGCTCCCATGTCCGTTGTCAGCTCGGGACCCTGCATCATTCGCCCCTTGCGCAGCAGCCAGGCTCGTCCACCTGAGCCGGCGCACTCCACCCGACTGCTCTTCCCGGCCCCTGACCTGAACTTACCGGACCTTGTAGCGACCCCGTGGGGACACTGTTACTCTAGCTGCCTGCTTGCCTGCCGTGGCTACTCCATCTCTGCCCCGTCGGCACGTACATTCCGACGTTCCGTCTAGGCGGGGGGCCCTGTAGCGCCCGGCGACGCTATAAAGCGCAGGCGCTGAGATCGGCGTTCCCGCGACAAAAGAAAATAAAGAACGACAGCGCGTGCTCGGAGCGCACGCCCGGCACACGCAGTCCGGAACTAGAAGCCTGCCACGCTGGTCGTCTCTCTCTCTGGTGCCCCGCTGCACACCCCGCAAACCCTCAACAGATGGATATGAATGGATGGATATGGATGGATGGATATGGATGGATGGATGGATATGGATATGGATGGATATGGATTTGGATGGATATGGATATGGATGGATATGGATATAGATGGATATGGATGGTTATGGATATGGATGGATATGGATATGGATGGATGAGGATATGGATGGATGGATGGATGGATGGATATGGATGGATGGATGGATATGGATATGGATGGATGGATGGATGGATGATATGCATGGATGGATATGGATTGATATGGATATGGATATGGATGGATATGGATAGATGGATATGGATGGATGGATATGGATGGATGGATATGGATGGATGCATATGGATAGATATATATGCATGGATGGATATGGATATGGATATGGATGGATATGGATGGATATGGATGGATGGATGGATATGGATATGGATGGATGGATATGGATTGATATGGATATGGATGGATATGGATGGATATGGATAGATGGATATGGATGGATATGGATGGATATGGATAGATGGATATGGATGGATGGATATGGATGGATAGATATGGATGGATATGGATGGATGGAAATGGATGGATATGGATGGATATGGATGGATGGATATAGATGAATGGATATGGATGGATGGATGGATATGGATATGGATGGATGGTATGAATATGGATGGATGGATATGGATGGATGGATGAATGGATATGGATGGATGGATGGATATGGATATGGATGGATGGATGGATATGGATATGGATGGATATGGATGGATATGGATGGATATGGATGGATATGGATGGATATGGATATGGATGGATATGGATATGGATGGATATGGATATGGATGGATATGGATATGGATGGATATGGATATGGATGGATATGGATATGGATATGGATGGATATGGATACGGATGGATATGGATATGGATGGATGGACATGGATATGGATATGGATGGACATGGATATGAATATGGATGGATGGATATGGATATGGATATGGATGGATGGATATGGATGGATGGATATGGATGGATGGATATGGATGGATGGATATGGATGGATGGATATGGATGGATCGATATGGATGGATGGATATGGATGGATGGTTGGATATGGATGGATGGTTGGATATGGATGGATATGGATGGATGGATATGGATAGATGGATATGTATGGATATGGATGGATATGGATGGATGGATATGGATGGATGGATATGGATGGATGGATATGGATGGATGGATATGGATGCATGGATGGATGGATATGGATGGATGGATGGATGGATATGAATGGATATGGTTATGGATGGATATGGATATGGATGGATATGGTTATGGATGGATATGAATATGGATGGATATGGATGGATGGATGGATGGATGGATATGGATGGATGGATATGGATGGATGGATATGGATGGATGGATATGGATGGATGGATGAATATGGATGGATGGATATGGATGGATGGATGGATATGGATGGATGGATGGATGGATATAGATGGATGGATGGATGGATATGGATGGATGGATGGATATCGATGGATGGATATGGATGGATGGATGGATATGAATGGATATGGTTATGAATGGATATGGATGGATGGATGGATGGATATGGATGGATATGGATGGATGGATATGAATGGATCTGGTTATGGATGGACATGGATGGATGGATGGATATGGATATGGATGGATGGATGGATGGATATGGATATGGATAGATGGATGGATGGATGGATGGATATGGATATGGATGGATGCATGGATATGGATGGATGGATATGGATGGATGGATATGGATGGAAGAATATGGATGGATATGGATGGATGGATATGGATGGATGCATGGATATCGATGGATGGATGGATATGGATGGATATGGATGGATGGATGGATATGAATGGATATGGTTATGAATGGATATGGATGGATGGATAGGGATGGATGGATGGATATCGATGGATGAATATGGATGGATGGATGGATATGGATGGATGGATGGATGGATATGAATGGATATGGCTATGGATGGACATGGATGGATGGATGGATATGGATATGGATGGATGGATGGATATGGATATGGATGGATGGATGGATGGATGGATATGGATATGGATGGATGGATGGATATGGATGGATGGATATGGATGGATGGATGGATATGGATGGATAGATGGATACGGATGGACGGATGGATACGGATGGATGGATAAGGATGGATGGATGAATATGGATGGATGGATACCGATGGATGGATGGATACGGATGGATGGATGGATATGGATGGATGGATAGATACGGATGGATGGATGGATGGATATGGATGGATGGATGGATACAGATGTTTTGATGGATACGGATGGATGGATGGATGGATGGATATGGATGGATGGATAGATATGAATGGATGGATATGGATGGATATGGATGGATATGGATATGAATGGATATGGATATGGATGGATATGGATAGATATGGTTATGGATGGATATTGATATGGATGGATATGGATATGGATGGATGGATATGGATATCGATGGATGGATATGGATATGGATGGATGGACATGGATATGGATATGGATGGATGGATATGGATATGGATATGGATGGATGGATATGGCTATGGATATGGATGGATGGATATGGATGGATATGGATGGATATGGATATGGATGGATATGGATATGGATGGATATGGATATGGATGGATATGGATAAGGATGGATATTGATATGGATGGATGGACATGGATATGGATATGGATATGGATGGACATGGATATGAATATGGATGGATGGATATGGATATGGATATGGATGGATGGATATGGATGGATGGATATGGATGGATGGATATGGATGGATGGATATGGATGGATGGATATGGATGGATGGATATGGATGGATGGTTGGATATGGATGGATGGTTGGATATGGATGGATATAGATGGATGGATATGGATAGATGGATATGTATGGATATGGATGGATGGATATGGATGGATGGATATGGATGGATGGATGGATATGAATGGATATGGTTATGGATGGATATGGATATGGATGGATATGGTTATGGATGGATATGAATATGGATGGATATGGATGGATGGATATGGATGGATGGATATGGATGGATGGATATGGATGGATGGATATGGATGGATGGATGAATATGGATGGATGGATATGGATGGATGGATGGATATGGATGGATGAATATGAATGGATGGATATGGATAGATGGATATGTATGGATATGTATGGATATGGATGGATGGAAATGGATGGATATGGATGGATGGATATGGATGGATATGGATGGATGGACATGGCTATGGATATGGATGGATGGATATGGATGGATATGGATATGGATGGATATGGATAGATGGATATGGATGGATATGGATGGATGGAAATGGATGGATATGGATGGATGGATATGGATGGATATGGATGGTTGGATATAGATGGATGGATATGGATGAATATGGATGGATATGGATGGATATGGATGGATGGATATGGATGGATATGGATGGATATGGATATGGATATGAATGGATATGTATATGGATGGATGGATATGGATGGATGGACATGGATATGGATATGGATGGATGGATATGGCTATGGTTATGGATGGATGGATGGATATGGATGTGGATATGGATGGATGGATATGGATATGGATGGATATGGATATGGATGGATATGGATATGGATGGATATGGATATGGATGGATATGGATATGGATGGATATGGATATGGATATGGATTGATATGGTTATGGATGGATATGGATGGATATGGCTATGGGTGGATATGGATGGCTATGGATGGATGGATAGGGATGGATGTGTAGCGCCCGGTGACGCTAAAAGCGCAGGCGCTGAGATCGGCGTTCCCGCGACAAAAGAAAATAAAGAACGACAGCGCGTGCTCGGAGCGCACGCCCGGCACACGCAGTCCGGAACTAGAAGCCTGCCACGCTGGTCGTCTCTCTCTCTGGTGCCCCGCTGCACACCCCGCAAACCCTCAACAGTGGTGACCTGGCGAACCGTGCCTTCTATCTCACCGGCGTTCCAGCATGGCGTACTGGCAGCACCCAAGTTTCGACCCGCCGCTCCCGGCGTTCCGGCCTGCAGGCGTCGGCGGGTGGTTCGCCCAACTGGAGGCTTCGATGTACCTGAACGGCATCACCACCCAGCCGTTCAAACACGAAGTCCTTTGCGACATCCTCCCACCCGACCTCCTGCGTCGGCTCACCTACTCTGCTTTCGGCGGCCGGCCATACGATGAGCTGCGTGCGGCCGTCTTGGCGTACTTCGGCGCCTACTACGTTCCGCCGCCGCTCTACGACGCAGCGGACCCGTTTTCGCCGCCGCCAGCCTCTGGCCCTGCACCGGCCTCGCTCGCGCCCACGCAGCCTTCATCAGAACCCGGCCCGCCTCAGCAGCCCCTCGCCGCCTCGCCGCCACTCCAGTCCAGCGTCTCCGGCCCAGCTTCTTTAGCACCGACCGCACCGGACGCTACCGCATCGCTTCCGGCAGCACATGCTGCTGCCCCGGTTACGCTAGCAGTACTGTGCGATGACTCCACGGCCCCAAGTCCGCAGTCATTCCCTCAGCAGCTCGGTGAGGTGCCTGGCCCACCGCGGTTTGCCACGCAAGCGAACTCAGCGACAGATGCGTCTCGCGCCACCCTGAGTACCTCCGGCCATACCGCCTCCCATAAGGACGATACAGCGTCTACGGCACAGCCCGGTGAGCAACTTATCTCAGCTGCAATAGTGCCGCCGTCCGTCGAGCTCTTCCTAGACGAGTGCCCCATTCCACCAACTTCTCTATCCTATGGCGTAGCATCGCTGCCAGCCGAAAGCTCACCTGCCGCCTCATCACTCATTCCGCCAAAGCCGTCAGTCACTGACCTGAGCGATCGTGCTAAAGGCGAAGTGAGATTGCCGGCACCGCAGCATCTGTCAGATACCAGCACCACTACCCCGGCGGCCACACCGCCTGCCCAAGACGCCGCACCCCAAGCTCTGAGTAGTGCAGCAACTGTCCAACCACCAGCTGTGCCTGTTGCTGTCAGCCAGCCGTCTGATGTAGCAGTCTCAGCTCCACGGCCTGCCACTGGCACAACCTTCTTGCAGCCACCCACAGCTGACCATGCCCACACGCCGATCAGCACTGGCCAGTCGCTCCGGACTGTCACTCCCGTTTCACTCAAGTACCTGGTATTGAGCCCAGCAACTTCCGGCATCGTCACAGCTGTCGCCGTTGTGTCGACGGTCACACCACAGCTGCTGTCAGTCCACGGAGCCGTTTCGCCCACTCCAGCGCTTGTGACGACGTACGCGGCGCGCCAGATTCCCACCGACACGAGCTCCAACGTCCCCACGCCGACGACACTTGTGTCCGCGGGCAGCACTACAGTCGGTGACGGCCCGTCCATGGCCTCCCCTGCTCCCATGTCCGTTGTCAGCTCGGGACCCTGCATCATTCGCCCCTTGCGCAGCAGCCAGGCTCGTCCACCTGAGCCGGCGCACTCCACCCGACTGCTCTTCCCGGCCCCTGACCTGAACTTACCGGACCTTGTAGCGACCCCGTGGGGACACTGTTACTCTAGCTGCCTGCTTGCCTGCCGTGGCTACTCCATCTCTGCCCCGTCGGCACGTACATTCCGACGTTCCGTCTAGGCGGGGGGCCCTGTAGCGCCCGGCGACGCTATAAAGCGCAGGCGCTGAGATCGGCGTTCCCACGACAAAAGAAAATAAAGAACGACAGCGCGTGCTCGGAGCGCACGCCCGGCACACGCAGTCCGGAACTAGAAGCCTGCCACGCTGGTCGTCTCTCTCTCTGGTGCCCCGCTGCACACCCCGCAAACCCTCAACAGATGGATATGAATGGATGGATATGGATGGATGGATATGGATGGATGGATGGATATGGATATGGATGGATATGGATTTGGATGGATATGGATATGGATGGATATGGATATAGATGGATATGGATGGTTATGGATATGGATGGATATGGATATGGATGGATGAGGATATGGATGGATGGATGGATGGATATGGATGGATGGATGGATATGGATATGGATGGATGGATGGATGGATGATATGCATGGATGGATATGGATTGATATGGATATGGATGGATATGGATAGATGGATATGGATGGATGGATATGGATGGATGGATATGGATGGATGGATATGGATGGATGCATATGGATAGATATATATGGATGGATGGATATGGATATGGATATGGATGGATATGGATGGATATGGATGGATGGATGGATATGGATATGGATGGATGGATATGGATTGATATGGATATGGATGGATATGGATGGATATGGATAGATGGATATGGATGGATATGGATGGATATGGATAGATGGATATGGATGGATGGATATGGATGGATAGATATGGATGGATATGGATGGATGGAAATGGATGGATATGGATGGATATGGATGGATGGATATAGATGAATGGATATGGATGGATGGATGGATGGATATGGATATGGATGGATGGTATGAATATGGATGGATGGATATGGATGGATGGATGAATGGATATGGATGCATGGATGGATATGGATATGGATGGATGGATGGATATGGATGGATGGATGGATATGGATATGGATGGATATGGATGGATATGGATGGATATGGATGGATATGGATATGGATGGATATGGATATGGATGGATATGGATATGGATGGATATGGATATGGATGGATATGGATATGGATGGATATGGATATGGATGGATATGGATATGGATATGGATGGATATGGATATGGATGGATATGGATATGGATGGATGGACATGGATATGGATATGGATATGGATGGACATGGATATGAATATGGATGGATGGATATGGATATGGATATGGATGGATGGATATGGATGGATGGATATGGATGGATGGATATGGATGGATGGATATGGATGGATGGATATGGATGGATGGATATGGATGGATGGATATGGATGGATGGATATGGATGGATGGATATGGATGGATGGATATGGATGGATGGATATGGATGGATGGTTGGATATGGATGGATGGTTGGATATGGATGGATATGGATGGATGGATATGGATAGATGGATATGTATGGATATGGATGGATATGGATGGATGGATATGGATGGATGGATATGGATGCATGGATGGATGGATATGGATGGATGGATGGATGGATATGAATGGATATGGTTATGGATGGATATGGATATGGATGGCTATGGTTATGGATGGATATGAATATGGATGGATATGGATGGATGGATGGATGGATGGATATGGATGGATGGATATGGATGGATGGATATGGATGGATGGGTATGGATGGATGGATGAATATGGATGGATGGATATGGATGGATGGATGGATATGGATGGATGGATGGATATAGATGGATGGATGGATGGATATGGATGGATGGATGGATATCGATGGATGGATATGGATGGATGGATGGATATGAATGGATATGGTTATGAATGGATATGGATGGATGGATGGATGGATATGGATGGATATGGATGGATGGATATGAATGGATATGGTTATGGATGGACATGGATGGATGGATGGATATGGATATGGATGGATGGATGGATGGATATGGATATGGATATGGATAGATGGATGGATGGATGGATGGATATGGATATGGATGGATGCATGGATATGGATGGATGGATATGGATATGGATGGATGCATGGATATGGATGGATGGATATGGATGGATGGATATGGATGGAAGAATATGGATGGATATGGATGGATGGATATGGATGGATGCATGGATATCGATGGATGGATGGATATGGATGGATATGGATGGATGGATGGATATGAATGGATATGGTTATGAATGGATATGGATGGATGGATAGGGATGGATGGATGGATATCGATGGATGAATATGGATGGATGGATGGATATGGATGGATGGATGGATGGATATGAATGGATATGGCTATGGATGGACATGGATGGATGGATGGATATGGATATGGATGGATGGATGGATATGGATATGGATGGATGGATGGATGGATATGGATATGGATGGATGGATGGATATGGATGGATGGATATGGATGGATGGATGGATATGGATGGATAGATGGATACGGATGGATGGATACGGATGGACGGATGGATACGGATGGATGGATAAGGATGGATGGATGAATATGGATGGATGGATACGGATGGATGGATGGATACCGATGGATGGATGGATACGGATGGATGGATGGATATGGATGGATGGATAGATACGGATGGATGGATGGATGGATATGGATGGATGGATGGATACAGATGTTTTGATGGATACGGATGGATGGATGGATGGATATGGATGCATGGATGGATGGATATGGATGGATGGATGGATGGATATGAATGGATATGGTTATGGATGGATATGGATATGGATGGATATGGTTATGGATGGATATGAATATGGATGGATATGGATGGATATGGATGGATGGATATGGATGGATGGATATGGATGGATGGATATGAATGGATGGATGAATATGGATGGATGGATATGGATGGATGGATGGATATGGATGGATGGATGGATATATAGATGGATGGATGGATGGATATGGATGGATGGATGGATATCGATGGATGGATATGGATGGATGGATGGATATGAATGGATATGGTTATGAATGGATATGGATGGATGGATGGATGGATATGGATGGATATGGATGGATGGATATGAATGGATATGGTTATGGATGGACATGGATGGATGGATGGATATGGATATGGATGGATGGATGGATGGATATGGATATGGATAGATGGATGGATGGATGGATGGATGGATATGGATATGGATGGATGCATGGATATGGATGGATGGATATGGATGGATGGATATGGATGGAAGAATATGGATGGATATGGATGGATGGATATGGATGGATGCATGGATATCGATGGATGGATGGATATGGATGGATATGGATGGATGGATGGATATGAATGGATATGGTTATGAATGGATATGGATGGATGGATAGGGATGGATGGATGGATATCGATGGATGAATATGGATGGATGGATGGATATGGATGGATGGATGGATGGATATGAATGGATATGGCTATGGATGGACATGGATGGATGGATGGATATGGATATGGATGGATAGATGGATATGGATATGGATATATGGATGGATGGATGGATATGGATATGGATGGATGGATGGATATGGATGGATGGATGGATACGGATGGATGGATGGATACGGATGGATGGATAAGGATGGATGGATGAATATGGATGGATGGATACGGATGGATGGATGGATACCGATGGATGGATGGATACGGATGGATGGATGGATATGGATGGATGGATAGATACGGATGGATGGATGGATGGATATGGAAGGATGGATGGATACAGATGTTTTGATGGATACGGATGGATGGATGGATGGATGGATATGGATGGATGTATAGATATGGATGGATGGATATGGATGGATATGGATGGATATGGATATGAATGGATATGGATATGGATGGATATGGATAGATATGGTTATGGATGGATATTGATATGGATGGATATGGATATGGATGGATGGATATGGATATCGATGGATGGATATGGATATGGATATGGATGGATGGACATGGATATGGATATGGATGGATGGATATGGATATGGATGGATGGATATGGCTATGGATATGGATGGATATGGATGGATATGGATATGGATGGACATGGATATGGATGGATATGGATATGGATGGATATGGATAAGGATGGATATTGATATGGATGGATGGACATGGATATGGATATGGATATGGATGGACATGGATATGAATATGGATGGATGGATATGGATATGGATATGGATGGATGGATATGGATGGATGGATATGGATGGATGGATATGGATGGATGGTTGGATATGGATGGATGGTTGGATATGGATGGATATAGATGGATGGATATGGATAGATGGATATGGATGGATGGATATGGATGGATGGATGGATATGAATGGATATGGTTATGGATGGATATGGATATGGATGGATATGGTTATGGATGGATATGAATATGGATGGATATGGATGGATGGATGGATGGATATGGATGGATGGATATGGATGGATGGATATGGATGGATGGATATGGATGGATGGATGAATATGGATGGATGGATATGGATGGATGGATGGATATGGATGGATGAATATGAATGGATGGATATGGATAGATGGATATGTATGGATATGTATGGATATGGATGGATGGAAATGGATGGATATGGATGGATGGATATGGATGGATATGGATGGATATGGATGGATATGGATATGGATGGATATGGATGGATATGGATATGGATGGATATGGATAGATGGATATGGATGGATATGGATGGATGGAAATGGATGGATATGGATGGATGGATATGGATGGATATGGATGGTTGGATATAGATGGATGGATATGGATGAATATGGATGGATATGGATGGATATGGATGGATGGATATGGATGGATATGGATGGATATGGATATGGATATGGATGGATATGTATATGGATGGATGGATATGGATGGATGGACATGGATATGGATATGGATGGATGGATATGGCTATGGTTATGGATGGATGGATGGATATGGATGTGGATATGGATGGATGGATATGGATATGGATGGATATGGATATGGATGGATATGGATGTGGATGGATATGGATATGGATGGATATGGATATGGATGGATATGGATATGGATATGGATTGATATGGTTATGGATGGATATGGATGGATATGGCTATGGGTGGATATGGATGGCTATGGATGGATGGATATGGATGGATGTGTAGCGCCCGGTGACGCTATAAAGCGCAGGCGCTGAGATCGGCGTTCCCGCGACAAAAGAAAATAAAGAACGACAGCGCGTGCTCGGAGCGCACGCCCGGCACACGCAGTCCGGAACTAGAAGCCTGCCACGCTGGTCGTCTCTCTCTCTGGTGCCCCGCTGCACACCCCGCAAACCCTCAACAGTGGTGACCTGGCGAACCGTGCCTTCTATCTCACCGGCGTTCCAGCATGGCGTACTGGCAGCACCCAAGTTTCGACCCGCCGCTCCCGGCGTTCCGGCCTGCAGGCGTCGGCGGGTGGTTCGCCCAACTGGAGGCTTCGATGTACCTGAACGGCATCACCACCCAGCCGTTCAAACACGAAGTCCTTTGCGACATCCTCCCACCCGACCTCCTGCGTCGGCTCACCTACTCTGCTTTCGGCGGCCGGCCATACGATGAGCTGCGTGCGGCCGTCTTGGCGTACTTCGGCGCCTACTACGTTCCGCCGCCGCTCTACGACGCAGCGGACCCGTTTTCGCCGCCGCCAGCCTCTGGCCCTGCACCGGCCTCGCTCGCGCCCACGCAGCCTTCATCAGAACCCGGCCCGCCTCAGCAGCCCCTCGCCGCCTCGCCGCCACTCCAGTCCAGCGTCTCCGGCCCGGCTTCTTTAGCACCGACCGCACCGGACGCTACCGCATCGCTTCCGGCAGCACATGCTGCTGCCCCGGTTACGCTAGCAGTACTGTGCGATGACTCCACGGCCCCAAGTCCGCAGTCATTCCCTCAGCAGCTCGGTGAGGTGCCTGGCCCACCGCGGTTTGCCACGCAAGCGAACTCAGCGACAGATGCGTCTCGCGCCACCCTGAGTACCTCCGGCCATACCGCCTCCCATAAGGACGATACAGCGTCTACGGCACAGCCCGGTGAGCAACTTATCTCAGCTGCAATAGTGCCGCCGTCCGTCGAGCTCTTCCTAGACGAGTGCCCCATTCCACCAACTTCTCTATCCTATGGCGTAGCATCGCTGCCAGCCGAAAGCTCACCTGCCGCCTCATCACTCATTCCGCCAAAGCCGTCAGTCACTGACCTGAGCGATCGTGCTAAAGGCGAAGTGAGATTGCCGGCACCGCAGCATCTGTCAGATACCAGCACCACTACCCCGGCGGCCACACCGCCTGCCCAAGACGCCGCACCCCAAGCTCTGAGT
Organism: Amblyomma mixtum; assembly: GCF_055824585.1. Classification (NCBI taxonomy): domain Eukaryota; kingdom Metazoa; phylum Arthropoda; class Arachnida; order Ixodida; family Ixodidae; genus Amblyomma; species Amblyomma mixtum. The sequence continues at coordinate 129,984,552 of NC_143018.1, read as the reverse complement.
AGTGCAGCAACTGTCCAACCACCAGCTGTGCCTGTTGCTGTCAGCCAGCCGTCTGATGTAGCAGTCTCAGCTCCACGGCCTGCCACTGGCACAACCTTCTTGCAGCCACCCACAGCTGACCATGCCCACACGCCGATCAGCACTGGCCAGTCGCTCCGGACTGTCACTCCCGTTTCACTCAAGTACCTGGTATTGAGCCCAGCAACTTCCGGCATCGTCACAGCTGTCGCCGTTGTGTCGACGGTCACACCACAGCTGCTGTCAGTCCACGGAGCCGTTTCGCCCACTCCAGCGCTTGTGACGACGTACGCGGCGCGCCAGATTCCCACCGCCACCAGCTCCAACGTCCCCACGCCGACGACACTTGTGTCCGCGGGCAGCACTACAGTCGGTGACGGCCCGTCCATGGCCTCCCCTGCTCCCATGTCCGTTGTCAGCTCGGGACCCTGCATCATTCGCCCCTTGCGCAGCAGCCAGGCTCGTCCACCTGAGCCGGCGCACTCCACCCGACTGCTCTTCCCGGCCCCTGACCTGAACTTACCGGACCTTGTAGCGACCCCGTGGGGACACTGTTACTCTAGCTGCCTGCTTGCCTGCCGTGGCTACTCCATCTCTGCCCCGTCGGCACGTACATTCCGACGTTCCGTCTAGGCGGGGGGCCCTGTAGCGCCCGGCGACGCTATAAAGCGCAGGCGCTGAGATCGGCGTTCCCACGACAAAAGAAAATAAATAACGACAGCGCGTGCTCGGAGCGCACGCCCGGCACACGCAGTCCGGAACTAGAAGCCTGCCACGCTGGTCGTCTCTCTCTCTGGTGCCCCGCTGCACACCCCGCAAACCCTCAACAGATGGATATGAATGGATGGATATGGATGGATGGATATGGATGGATGGATGGATATGGATATGGATGGATATGGATTTGGATGGATATGGATATGGATGGATATGGATATAGATGGATATGGATGGTTATGGATATGGATGGATATGGATATGGATGGATGAGGATATGGATGGATGGATGGATGGATATGGATGGATGGATGGATATGGATATGGATGGATGGATGGATGGATGGATGATATGCATGGATGGATATGGATTGATATGGATATGGATATGGATGGATATGGATAGATGGATATGGATGGATGGATATGGATGGATGGATATGGATGGATGCATATGGATAGATATATATGGATGGATGGATATGGATATGGATATGGATGGATATGGATGGATATGGATAGATGGATATGGATGGATGGATATGGATGGATAGATATGGATGGATATGGATGGATGGAAATGGATGGATATGGATGGATATGGATGGATGGATATAGATGAATGGATATGGATGGATGGATGGATATGGATATGGGTGGATGGTATGAATATGGATGGATGGATATGGATGGATGGATGAATGGATATGGATGGATGGATGGATATGGATATGGATGGATGGATGGATATGGATGGATGGATGGATATGGATATGGATGGATATGGATGGATATGGATGGATATGGATGGATATGGATGGATATGGATGGATATGGATATGGATGGATATGGATATGGATGGATATGGATATGGATGGATATGGATATGGATGGATATGGATATGGATGGATATGGATATGGATGGATATGGATATGGATATGGATGGATATGGATATGGATGGATATGGATATGGATGGATGGACATGGATATGGATATGGATATGGATGGACATGGATATGAATATGGATGGATGGATATGGATATGGATATGGATGGATGGATATGGATGGATGGATATGGATGGATGGATATGGATGGATGGATATGGATGGATGGTTGGATATGGATGGATATGGATGGATGGATATGGATAGATGGATATGTATGGATATGGATGGATATGGATGGATGGATATGGATGGATGGATATGGATGGATATGGATGGATGGATGGATATGAATGGATATGGTTATGGATGGATATGGATATGGATGGCTATGGTTATGGATGGATATGAATATGGATGGATATGGATGGATGGATGGATGGATGGATATGGATGGATGGATATGGATGGATGGATATGGATGGATGGATATGGATGGATGGATGAATATGGATGGATGGATATGGATGGATGGATGGATATGGATATATGGATGGATATAGATGGATGGATGGATGGATATGGATGGATGGATGGATATCGATGGATGGATATGGATGGATGGATGGATATGAATGGATATGGTTATGAATGGATATGGATGGATGGATATGGATGGATATGGATGGATGGATATGAATGGATATGGTTATGGATGGACATGGATGGATGGATGGATATGGATATGGATGGATGGATGGATGGATATGGATATGGATAGATGGATGGATGGATGGATGGATATGGATATGGATGGATGCATGGATATGGATGGATGGATATGGATATGGATGGATGCATGGATATGGATGGATGGATATGGATGGATGGATATGGATGGAAGAATATGGATGGATATGGATGGATGGATATGGATGGATGCATGGATATCGATGGATGGATATGGATGGATGGATGGATATGAATGGATATGGTTATGAATGGATATGGATGGATGGATAGGGATGGATGGATGGATATCGATGGATGAATATGGATGGATGGATGGATATGGATGGATGGATGGATGGATATGAATGGATATGGCTATGGATGGACATGGATGGATGGATGGATATGGATATGGATGGATGGATGGATATGGATATGGATGGATGGATGGATATGGATATGGATGGATGGATGGATATGGATGGATGGATATGGATGGATGGATGGATATGGATGGATAGATGGATACGGATGGATGGATACGGATGGACGGATGGATACGGATGGATGGATAAGGATGGATGGATGAATATGGATGGATGGATACGGATGGATGGATGGATACCGATGGATGGATGGATACGGATGGATGGATGGATATGGATGGATGGATAGATACGGATGGATGGATGGATGGATATGGATGGATGGATGGATACAGATGTTTTGATGGATATGGATGGATGGATGGATGGATGGATATGGATGGATGGATGGATGGATGGATATGGATGGATGGATAGATATGGATGGATGGATATGGATGGATATGGATGGATATGGATATGAATGGATATGGATATGGATGGATATGGATAGATATGGTTATGGATGGATATTGATATGGATGGATATGGATATGGATGGATGGATATGGATATCGATGGATGGATATGGATATGGATATGGATGGATGGACATGGATATGGATATGGATGGATGGATATGGATATGGATAGATATGGCTATGGATATGGATGGATGGATATGGATGGATATGGATGGATATGGATATGGATGGATATGGATATGCATGGATATGGATAAGGATGGATATTGATATGGATGGATGGACATGGATATGGATATGGATATGGATGGACATGGATATGAATATGGATGGATGGATATGGATATGGATATGGATGGATGGATATGGATGGATGGATATGGATGGATGGATATGGATGGATGGATATGGATGGATGGTTGGATATGGATGGATGGTTGGATATGGATGGATATGGATGGATGGATATGGATAGATGGATATGTATGGATATGGATGGATGGATATGGATGGATGGATATGGATGCATGGATGGATGGATATGGATGGATGGATGGATATGAATGGATATGGTTATGGATGGATATGGATATGGATGGATATGGTTATGGATGGATATGAATATGGATGGATATGGATGGATGGATGGATATGGATGGATGGATATGGATGGATGGATATGGATGGATGGATATGGATGGATGGATGAATATGGATGGATGGATATGGATGGATGGATGGATATGGATGGATGGATGAATATGAATGGATGGATATGGATAGATGGATATGTATGGATATGTATGGATATGGATGGATGGAAATGGATGGATATGGATGGATGGATATGGATGGATATGGATGGATATGGATGGATATGGATATGGATGGATATGGATATGGATGGATATGGATAGATGGATATGGATGGATATGGATGGATGGAAATGGATGGATATGGATGGATGGATATGGATGGTTGGATATAGATGGATGGATATGGATGAATATGGATGGATATGGATGGATATGGATGGATATGGATATGAATGGATATGTATATGGATGGATGGATATGGATGGATGGACATGGATATGGATATGGATGGATGGATATGGCTATGGTTATGGATGGATGGATGGATATGGATGTGGATATGGATGGATGGATATGGATATGGATGGATATGGATATGGATGGATATGGATATGGATGGATATGGATATGGATGGATATGGATATGGATGGATATGGATATGGATATGGATTGATATGGTTATGGATGGATATGGATGGATATGGCTATGGGTGGATATGGATATGGATGGCTATGGATGGATGGATATGGATGGATGTGTAGCGCCCGGTGACGCTATAAAGCGCAGGCGCTGAGATCGGCGTTCCCGCGACAAAAGAAAATAAAGAACGACAGCGCGTGCTCGGAGCGCACTCCCGGCACACGCAGTCCGGAACTAGAAGCCTGCCACGCTGGTCGTCTCTCTCTCTGGTGCCCCGCTGCACACCCCGCAAACCCTCAACAGTGGTGACCTGGCGAACCGTGCCTTCTATCTCACCGGCGTTCCAGCATGGCGTACTGGCAGCACCCAAGTTTCGACCCGCTGCTCCCGGCGTTCCGGCCTGCAGGCGTCGGCGGGTGGTTCGCCCAACTGGAGGCTTCGATGTACCTGAACGGCATCACCACCCAGCCGTTCAAACACGAAGTCCTTTGCGACATCCTCCCACCCGACCTCCTGCGTCGGCTCACCTACTCTGCTTTCGGCGGCCGGCCATACGATGAGCTGCGTGCGGCCGTCTTGGCGTACTTCGGCGCCTACTACGTTCCGCCGCCGCTCTACGACGCAGCGGACCCGTTTTCGCCGCCGCCAGCCTCTGGCCCTGCACCGGCCTCGCTCGCGCCCACGCAGCCTTCATCAGAACCCGGCCCGCCTCAGCAGCCCCTCGCCGCCTCGCCGCCACTCCAGTCCAGCGTCTCCGGCCCGGCTTCTTTAGCACCGACCGCACCGGACGCTACCGCATCGCTTCCGGCAGCACATGCTGCTGCCCCGGTTACGCTAGCAGTACTGTGCGATGACTCCACGGCCCCAAGTCCGCAGTCATTCCCTCAGCAGCTCGGTAAGGTGCCTGGCCCACCGCGGTTTGCCACGCAAGCGAACTCAGCGACAGATGCGTCTCGCGCCACCCTGAGTACCTCCGGCCATACCGCCTCCCATAAGGACGATACAGCGTCTACGGCACAGCCCGGTGAGCAACTTATCTCAGCTGCAATAGTGCCGCCGTCCGTCGAGCTCTTCCTAGACGAGTGCCCCATTCCACCAACTTCTCTATCCTATGGCGTAGCATCGCTGCCAGCCGAAAGCTCACCTGCCGCCTCATCACTCATTCCGCCAAAGCCGTCAGTCACTGACCTGAGCGATCGTGCTAAAGGCGAAGTGAGATTGCCGGCACCGCAGCATCTGTCAGATACCAGCACCACTACCCCGGCGGCCACACCGCCTGCCCAAGACGCCGCACCCCAAGCTCTGAGTAGTGCAGCAACTGTCCAACCACCAGCTGTGCCTGTTGCTGTCAGCCAGCCGTCTGATGTAGCAGTCTCAGCTCCACGGCCTGCCACTGGCACAACCTTCTTGCAGCCACCCACAGCTGACCATGCCCACACGCCGATCAGCACTGGCCAGTCGCTCCGGACTGTCACTCCCGTTTCACTCAAGTACCTGGTATTGAGCCCAGCAACTTCCGGCATCGTCACAGCTGTCGCCGTTGTGTCGACGGTCACACCACAGCTGCTGTCAGTCCACGGAGCCGTTTCGCCCACTCCAGCGCTTGTGACGACGTACGCGGCGCGCCAGATTCCCACCGACACCAGCTCCAACGTCCCCACGCCGACGACACTTGTGTCCGCGGGCAGCACTACAGTCGGTGACGGCCCGTCCATGGCCTCCCCTGCTCCCATGTCCGTTGTCAGCTCGGGACCCTGCATCATTCGCCCCTTGCGCAGCAGCCAGGCTCGTCCACCTGAGCCGGCGCACTCCACCCGACTGCTCTTCCCGGCCCCTGACCTGAACTTACCGGACCTTGTAGCGACCCCGTGGGGACACTGTTACTCTAGCTGCCTGCTTGCCTGCCGTGGCTACTCCATCTCTGCCCCGTCGGCACGTACATTCCGACGTTCCGTCTAGGCGGGGGGCCCTGTAGCGCCCGGCGACGCTATAAAGCGCAGGCGCTGAGATCGGCGTTCCCGCGACAAAAGAAAATAAAGAACGACAGCGCGTGCTCGGAGCGCACGCCCAGCACACGCAGTCCGGAACTAGAAGCCTGCCACGCTGGTCGTCTCTCTCTCTGGTGCCCCGCTGCACACCCCGCAAACCCTCAACAGATGGATATGAATGGATGGATATGGATGGATGGATATGGATGGATGGATGGATATGGATATGGATGGATATGGATTTGGATGGATATGGATATGGATGGATATGGATATAGATGGATATGGATGGTTATGGATATGGATGGATATGGATATGGATGGATGAGGATATGGATGGATGGATGGATGGATATGGATGGATGGATGGATATGGATATGGATGGATGGATGATATGCATGGATGGATATGGATTGATATGGATATGGATATGGATGGATATGGATAGATGGATATGGATGGATGGATATGGATGGATGGATATGGATGGATGCATATGGATAGATATATATGGATGGATGGATATGGATATGGATATGGATGGATATGGATGGATATGGATGGATGGATGGATATGGATATGGATGGATGGATATGGATTGATATGGATATGGATGGATATGGATGGATATGGATAGATGGATATGGATGGATATGGATGGATATGGATAGATGGATATGGATGGATGGATATGGATGGATAGATATGGATGGATATGGATGGATGGAAATGGATGGATATGGATGGATGGATATAGATGAATGGATATGGATGGATGGATGGATATGGATATGGATGGATGGTATGAATATGGATGGATGGATATGGATGGATGGATGAATGGATATGGATGGATGGATGGTTATGGATATGGATGGATGGATGGATATGGATGGATGGATGGATATGGATATGGATGGATATGGATGGATATGGATGGATATGGATGGATATGGATGGATATGGATGGATATGGATATGGATGGATATGGATATGGATGGATATGGATATGGATGGATATGGATACGGATGGATATGGATATGGATGGATGGACATGGATATGGATATGGATATGGATGGACATGGATATGAATATGGATGGATGGATATGGATATGGATATGGATGGATGGATATGGATGGATGGATATGGATGGATGGATATGGATGGATGGATATGGATGGATGGATATGGATGGATGGTTGGATATGGATGGATATGGATGGATGGATATGGATGGATGGATATGGATGCATGGATGGATGGATATGAATGGATATGGTTATGGATGGATATGGATATGGATGGATATGGTTATGGATGGATATGAATATGGATGGATATGGATGGATGGATGGATATGGATGGATGGATATGGATGGATGGATATGGATGGATGGATGAATATGGATGGATGGATATGGATGGATGGATGGATATGGATGGATGGATGGATATAGATGGATGGATGGATGGATATGGATGGATGGATGGATATCAATGGATGGATATGGATGGATGGATGGATATGAATGGATATGGTTATGAATGGATATGGATGGATGGATGGATGGATATGGATGGATATGGATGGATGGATATGAATGGATATGGTTATGGATGGACATGGATGGATGGATGGATATGGATATGGATGGATGGATGGATGGATATGGATATGGATAGATGGATGGATGGATGGATGGATATGGATATGGATGGATGCATGGATATGGATGGATGGATATGGATATGGATGGATGCATGGATATGGATGGATGGATATGGATGGATGGATATGGATGGAAGAATATGGATGGATATGGATGGATGGATATGGATGGATGCATGGATATCGATGGATGGATGGATATGGATGGATATGGATGGATGGATGGATATGAATGGATATGGTTATGAATGGATATGGATGGATGGATAGGGATGGATGGATGGATATCGATGGATGAATATGGATGGATGGATGGATATGGATGGATGGATGGATATGAATGGATATGGCTATGGATGGACATGGATGGATGGATGGATATGGATATGGATGGATGGATGGATATGGATATGGATGGATGGATGGATGGATGGATACGGATATGGATGGATGGATGGATATGGATGGATGGATATGGATGGATGGATGGATATGGATGGATAGATGGATACGGATGGATGGATACAGATGGACGGATGGATACGGATGGATGGATAAGGATGGATGGATGAATATGGATGGATGGATACGGATGGATGGATGGATACCGATGGATGGATGGATACGGATGGATGGATGGATATGGATGGATGGATAGATACGGATGGATGGATGGATGGATATGGATGGATGGATGGATACAGATGTTTTGATGGATACGGATGGATGGATGGATGGATGGATATGGATGGATGGATAGATATGGATGGATGGATATGGATGGATATGGATATGGATGGATATGGATATGAATGGATATGGATATGAATGGATATGGATAGATATGGTTATGGATGGATATTGATATGGATGGATATGGATATGGATGGATGGATATGGATATCGATGGATGGATATGGATATGGATATGGATGGATGGACATGGATATGGATATGGATATGGATATGGATGGATGGATATGGCTATGGATATGGATGGATGGATATGGATGGATATGGATATGGATGGATATGGATATGGATGGTATTGGATATGGATGGATATGGATATGGATATGGATGGATATGGATAAGGATGGATATTGATATGGATGGATGGACATGGATATGGATATGGATGGACATGGATATGAATATGGATGGATGGATATGGATATGGATATGGATGGATGGATATGGATGGATGGATATGGATGGATGGATATGGATGGATGGTTGGATATGGATGGATGGTTGGATATGGATGGATATGGATGGATGGATATGGATAGATGGATATGTATGGATATGGATGGATGGATATGGATGGATGGATATGGATGCATGGATGGATGGATATGGATGGATGGATGGATGGATATGAATGGATATGGTTATGGATGGATATGGATATGGATGGATATGGTTATGGATGGATATGAATATGGATGGATATGGATGGATGGATGGATGGATGGATATGGATGGATGGATATGGATGGATGGATATGGATGGATGGATGAATATGGATGGATGGATATGGATGGATGGATGGATATGGATGGATGGATGGATATGGATGGATGGATGGATATGGATGGATGGATGGATATCGATGGATGGATATGGATGGATGGATGGATATGAATGGATATGGTTATGAATGGATATGGATGGATGGATGGATGGATGGATATGGATGGATATGGATGGATGGATATGAATGGATATGGTTATGGATGGACATGGATGGATGGATGGATATGGATATGGATATGGATGGATGGATGGATATGGATATGGATAGATGGATGGATGGATGGATATGGATATGGATGGATGCATGGATATGGATGGATGGATATGGATATGGATGGATGCATGGATATGAATGGATGGATATGGATGGATGGATATGGATGGAAGAATATGGATGGATATGGATGGATGGATATGGATGGATGCATGGATATCGATGGATGGATGGATGGATATGGATGGATATGGATGGATGGATGGATATGAATGGATACGGTTATGAATGGATATGGATGGATGGATAGGGATGGATGGATGGATATCGATGGATGAATATGGATGGATGGATGGATATGGATGGATGGATGGATGGATATGAATGGATATGGCTATGGATGGACATGGATGGATGGATGGATATGGATATGGATGGATGGATGGATGGATGGATATGGATATGGATGGATGGATGGATATGGATGGATGGATATGGATGGATGGATGGATATGGATGGATACGGATGGATGGATACGGATGGACGGATGGATACGGATGGATGGATAAGGATGGATGGATGAATATGGATGGATGGATATGGATGGATGGATGGATACCGATGGATGGATGGATACGGATGGATGGATATGGATGGATGGATAGATACGGATGGATGGATGGATGGATATGGATGGATGGATGGATACAGATGTTTTGACGGATACGGATGGATGGATGGATGGATGGATATGGATGGATGGATAGATATGGATGGATGGATATGGATGGATATGGATATGGATATGAATGGATATGGATATGGATGGATATGGATAGATTTGGATATGGATGGATATTGATATGGATGGATATGGATATGGATGGATGGATGGATGGATATGGATATCGATGGATGGATATGGATATGGATATGGATGGATGGACATGGATATGGATGGATGGATATGGATATGGATATGGATGGATGGATATGGCTATGGATATGGATGGATGGATATGGATGTGGATATGGATGGATATGGATGGATGGATATGGATATGGATGGATATGGATATGGATGGATATGGTTATGGATGGATATGGATATGGATGGATATGGTTATGCCACGACTTTCAAATAACTTTTACCAGCAACGTACATTTGGAAAAATGCAGCTTGCGTTCCATCAAAACCAGGATCGTCTCATAACATGTCAGTGTAAATGAATGGTGGAAGAGTGATCTGTACCATGTGTATATTTTTGTAATTGTTTTCTTAATAGTTTTTCATCTACAAACTAACAGAGTATGAATTGATATGTGATTACTTTGTGTGCGGTTTCGCTGTATGCCATGTACAGGGGGGTGCCGGCGCATTTCAAGCGAAAATATTTTCGCTTTTTGCCGGTGCCTACCCACATCTTTTTGGTGTAAATAAAGAATAATGAATGAATGAATGAATATATCCCGATGCCACTCTTTCACGGAACTTCTCCGAAAAAAGCGCTGTGCTGCAGGAGTAATTTATAAGTACTACACTCTTTATAGTAAACATGAATTCCATTGCGAAAATCATTCCAATGTCGATCATGTACTGGGTCTGTGGGCGGCCTCCACATTGCTTGCACATCCTCTAGCGTATCATCGTGTGAGGGACAAACACAGCTGGCGGTTAACAAACTAAGCACATAGGCAGCTAGAAACTGCTTCATGTTTTTCACGCAAAAGTCACTAGCTGTACAGTTGTTGCTTAGAAGAGGACATCACAATAATCCCTCTCTTTATCGGAATGAAGTCACAATACCAGTACAAGACTAGCACAAATTTCTAGGGATAACTTTTGACAGAAAAATGGCATTCCTTTCTCATAAAACACACTCAAAAGGAAAGCCTCATCTCTGAACGTGTTCATGTCGTGCGCCTGATGCTTTATTATGGACGCCAACGGACCCTGTCTACGTTCACTGTCAACGTTTTTTTATTGCCTGTTTACTTCTTGTTTTTTTTTGCATTCTTTTCTTCTGTTGCGGTTAATTTCTGTTCCTGTTGTGGAGTCCGTTGTCAGCTTTGAATTGAGCATGACCGAGAACGGCGGACATTCTGGTCGACGTGCGCCGAGCACGCTTGTTGTAATCGCCGCCGCCGAGTCATTCAGCTGTTTGTGGGCCCAAGTCACCTCGGTAAAGAATTTCTTTTGGATGCCTTTTCGCTCTCACCCAGGCTGCCGATGTGTCGTCACCACTACGTCACGATATGAAGTCTCGGCGTCTATGACGCAAACTCCACCCTTTTCGAACACTCCTCTGCCGCTGCGAGGTGATCCCCAAGATTTATGCGGCGATAATGTCATAATTGTAAATTCTAATGCTAAAAACTCTGAGGCGATCCTCAGTGGATCGTATGAATGCATTATCAGCCAAACGCTCGTTAAATGCGAGGTTAACATTCGTTACACCCGAGATCCAGACACGAAAGTTTATTGTACCCATAGTTGCACACCACAACACTTTATCCTTTCTATTCCCATCTCACCCCACAAGCAATTGTTAGGGTGACGGTGCGGTTTCAAAGAGGAGGCAACCGCTACAGGGGCAGCAGAGAGGCCTTGAGGCACACGGGAGTAAGAACTCAACGGGAATTGAATAGGGCACAGTTCTCGTGGCACAAGGTTAACTGGAGGTTAATGGGAGAGGCCTTTGTTTTTCAGGAGACACAGTTAACGACCCTTGTCATTATAGGAAATTAGATTCAGATCCCACTTCAGAGTTCTGCAAATTGATTCTGAACAAACTGGGAAACTTATTATCAAGGGAACTAATCACGCAGTCCGACTACCACTTCTTAAATCCGCTAAACAAACAGGCAGGACGCTTTTACCTACTTCCCAAAATCCATAAGTTTTCCGCAGAAGACTTGTTTTCCGCAGATATCCCCGGCAGACCTATCGTTTCAAACAATAACACGCCCACAGAGAACCTACCAATTTTCCTGAACAGCTATCTTGCAGATATTACCACCCACCCCCCTTCCTTTGTCGAGGATACACCGCACTTTCTCCGCATAATAGAGTCTCTGAATGACGCTTCCATTATCCCAGCAGATAGCATACTTGTTACACTTGACGTCGCCGCTTTGAACACAAATATTACCATAAATGAAGGTATCGACGCACTCTCCAAAATTCTAACTCAAAGTCCTCACCCGCACGAAACTGAAGTGTACCTCACGCTACTTGAATTGGTACTAACACTCAACTACTTTGAATTAGATTCTTCTTACTGCCTTCAAGTATTTGGAACAAGCATGGGCACTCCCTTCGCACCCACCTACGCGAACATTTTTATGGGGCTACTAGAATCTAAATTTCTAAATTCATTTCTAAAAAAAACCACTTATATACCTGCGTTACATAGACGACATTTTCATGATATGGGAGCATGGGGCTGAGACCCTGAAGGCATTCGTCACACATTTCAATTCATGCCACTCCAGCATTAAATTCACCTTCAACTCCTCGAAAACGCAAGACAAGCAGCAGTTGTCGACAGAAATGTCACGCTTTTCAGTTGGTCGAAACGGTCGTGACGTCACAGTGCGCGAATTTCAAACGCGGCCAATTGTACTTTGGCTAGTAACCATGCAACCAATTGAAGCGATCGTATAGTGATGCTTCAAGTGGGACTGAGCTTAGTTAATTGCTTAATTACCCAATTAGCCTAATTAACTGTTCTAGTCAGGCCATATAAATAAATAAAACCGAATAGGAAATTGGTCGAGCTCGGGAATCGAACCCCGGTCTTCGGCGTGCGAGACGAGCATGCTATCCACTCCGCCATGCCAGCGCGATGGATTGGAATGAACAAATGCGCGTCTAGTGGATACGGTGTCTTCGCTCACTCCTATCCTCCTCCCTTTCCTGCTGGCGAGGTTCAGGTGTCCACCGAGGTATGAGAGACAGATACATTTCCTTTCCTCACAAACCAATTTACCGACGTGCGAGGTGTGGAACCGAATGGGCAACGGCGTTCTATGGACTCCCTGGCAGCGTTGCAAGACGCTGTCGCGTTCCACACTCAGATGGTTGCGACTGAGAGAAGAATGAAAAGGAAAGTGCACGGGCCTGCCAACTGGCTCAAGCCGAGCCACCACCGCTGCGACGTGCAGATAGAACAGAGTTGAAAGATAAGAGGACAGAGTAAAAGACCGAGTAAACACGCGCGTCGCAACAACCGCGTCCGCCGCAACGGACGCTGGCTGAAAAATACAGATACACGGCCGCAGCCCGAAGGCTGCAAACCGAATGCCACAGATATCTTCCATTGAACTGAATGGTGACCCGGTGCCTGAGGTTGGCACCCTCCGTGTATTGGGCCTGCACATCCAGAACGATGGCAAAAACACCACCACTCTGAAGAAACTCAAGCAGGTTGCAGGCGCGATATCGCACCTCATCTGCAGGGTTTCGGGACATCATAGAGGCATGAAGGAGCGTGACCTATGTCGCCTCATTCATGCCTTTGTCCTCAGCCGTGTGCTGTACACTACCCCATACTTACAACTATCCAAACATGACATAAACGCTTTGGATGCTTTGATTCGCAAGGCATTCAAAGTAGCACTTCATCTTCCTCTCAACACACCCACTGACAGATTACTAGGCTTCTCCAAAACACGATCGGGGAACTGGTGGAGGCCCACCGACAGGCCCAATACATCAGGCTCACAAAAACCTCCACAGGTCGGTATATCCTGGATTCCCTCGGAATCAGAATACCTGCCAATGACCCAACCCTCCTCGCCATCCCACGATCCCTTCACCAGGAGCTCCTCATCAGGCCGCTCCCGAGGAACATGCACCCGTCCCACCATGAGCAGCGCCGCAGAGCCCGTGCGAAGGCACTCCATCGAGCGTACGGCTCCGAGCCGGACGCCATATGGGTGGACGCTGCCTGCACGGGTGATGAAGCGACAGCAGCTGTGGTGGACTCCTCTTTATCTGCCCTTATCACGCTACCTCTCCCTCCCGACACCTCCCCAGAGGTTGCAGAGGAAGCCGTCATTGCACTCGCAATCACCCGCACGGAAGCCCGGTACATTTTCAGTGATTCAAAAACTGCGATTCTAAATTTTGCTCGAGGCCGAATCCATGTCCCTGCTTTTGGCATACTGGACTCGCCCGATGCACCCCCGCCCCGCCAAGTGGAGCTGATATGGGTGCCTGCGCACTCCGGGAATCCCGGAAACGAGGCCGCCAACCTTTTAGCCCGAGGTTCTTTAAACCGGGCTCAGGTGGCCTCGGATGCGGGATTCACGAAGGTGTACAGAGCCTCACGCCAGCTCTGCCCTCCGCCCCACCCCTCCCTAGATAACAGCCACGCAACACTCTGGCGAAGATTACAGACACACACTCTCCCCTGGCCCCTTACCCTAGCCCACTATCATCCCTCCTTCCCTACTCCGGCATGCGCCCTATGCCCAGAACCCTTCGCTTCTTCCCTCCACATCCTTTCCCTCTGCCCGGCGGACCTTCCACCGCGGGACCTAGAGAACCTGAAGACCTGGGAGGACTGGGAGACCCTGCTGCGCTCGGAGGTCCCGGCCGTGCAGACCATCGCCACCGGCGGGCTGCCAGTGTTATGGACCTCAGGAACATAAACACTTGAGTGGAGTGGGGTCGTGCGGGGACCCTGGGGCGTGCCCCGAATTCCTGTTGTAATAAAGTTTTTTCTCTCTCTCTCTCTCCACACTCAGAGGCAAAGCTTAACATCTTAACCACACATCAATGACCACACTTTAGGTCAAAAAAGTGCTTCCCTGAATTTTTACGGCTGTCCATCGAGATATGCGAGACAGTTACTGCGTAATTTCCTTTCCTCAAATGCAACTTTCATTTTCTTCATTACGGGCCCTCTGTCTTCTTTCACTCCCATTTCCTCCCTTCCTCTACGGTGCGATTCAGGTGTCCACCGAGATGACAGAGAATTACTGCGCCATTTCCTTTCCTCAAAAACCGTTGCGTTCAAAGAGCAAGGCATCGCACCGAACGGGTGGTGGCGTTCCGTGGACTCCCTGGCAGCGCTACAACACGCTGTCGCGTTCCACTCGTAAAGGCGAAACTTAAGCGTCATTAATTAGCAGTGAATTAGTATTCAGGCATTAATCAGTAATTAGCCATTAATTAGTGATTTGTCATCACTTAGTAATTAGTACTCGATTATACGTGACGCCACCAGTGCCACTTCTAGAAGCAGCGAAAGTGGTGCGGAAAACGCTTTCGCCCCTACACACTTTAGACAGTCAAAGTGCCCCCTGAATTTTTATTCTGAATCAACATGCCAAGAACCCTGACCGTGGCTACCGGGGTTATTGGTAGGTCGTCAATGTGCAACTCGATGGAATCCAGAGGGTCGGGTTCTGCTTGTGGGGCTTGTTTGTTCATTTAACTAAGAGCTCCGACTCAGCCGGTGAAATTGTAACACCATTCTCGTGGACAAAAGATTGTACTGGGTCGATAGCTCGTTGTAATGGCTCTGCAATCTCTCCGTCGGATCCAGAGTTGGTCCATATGGTGATGTCGTCGGTTGATATAAGATATATGGAGGAAGTGGATTATTTACTTCGCCTACAGAAGACAGGTATCGCTATCTGACCACCTCAGCTAATCCGGTTTGCCCACCCCGGAATATCGGCGACAAATGCATCGCATGATGATGTAGTTCACAATCATTGATTATCATACAAAAATAGAATTCCAGGCTTATATGCAGTACAACAGAACACGACAGACTCTGCACAAACATGTCATAAGCAACACAAACGCCTCAGTGCACAACCAATTCAAAGAAGGTGTCATTTAGTCTATGAATGATAGCCGGCTGCAATAACTTACCTTTCAACGGGGTCACCTTACCATCACCCGAAGTATTTTTATCTGGTGTCAGATCAAAGCCAGTAACTTTGTTTTTTACTTCGTTTGGTTCTTCGAGTGTAGGTTTGCGGTGCTTTTGACGCTTGCATAGAAATACGAGCCCTTTTTGTGTACTTTACGAGCTCGTTTTTTGCGCAGAACTTGGCAGTATGCTCATGTGCTCTCTTTTCTTTGTTGTCTGTGAAGGGCCAAGCATTTTTACACATCTCGCACCCAGTCCTACCTCGGCCACCAATAGGAAACCAACAGTATTCAATAAAAAAAACAAATGCACCACGCAGTCGTGTTCCTCGTGGTTAGCACGTGGGGGCGACACACAAAAAAGCAGGACACAGCGGGGACGTGGTGTTCGGACTGCAGTACGGGGCGTAACAGAGAAAGAGCAAAGTTTCTAACACTTGTGACGGTGCCCAGCACCGTCAGTGGCTGCTTAGTCAACCATTTTTAGCCCGCTGTGTAGTGTCCGTGTTCCGCTGAACGTCCAGGCAGGACTACAATGCCGATGACCCAGTCTAGGGAGACCCTGTAGGAGTGAGAGTGTTGTTTTGCTCATTGCACCCATGCTGTGTTCTTTTTCATAGTTATGTTTTAGTGCCAATATATATTTCAGGATACATGAAATGAATGGTTTCGTCCAACTTAGGGTAGCTTCTGTCTATCTGCTTGAGATCCCGTTGTTTTTCGCGCTGTTTTATGAAGGAATACAATTGCAAAACGAATTGACATTACAAAACGAAGGGTCGCCTAGCATGCGTCCTGCAGTGTTGCTAATTTTTGCTTTGCCTTGGTTTGGCGCCGCACAAATAATCAGAAGAGTGTGAGCATGCTCATAGGACAACCTACTGGGTGCAGCAGTCAAAAGGTGGAACTTTTCGCCCTTGCAATTAATTTGTCTAGAAACACCACATGCAGGGAACCCAAGCTGTTCTACCTCGCTCTGCAGCGTCCACTTTACCTTGGACTACTTTGTAGGACTAGGACGCTGACGACGCAACGTTGAGGAGAACTTATATGAGTAAACTTGTTCTTTTACACATCGCTCGCTTGTGTTTTTTTTTTTTGGGGGGGGCGGGTGCAGCGGAAAGCCGCACGCTTTCATACCTGCACCATACTAGCAGCACGCGCTATGACTGCATCCGGGTACCATTCATCACAATTTCTGCACAGAATATTCTTGAGAAGTCCGAAGTGGTTACAGAAGTAGAAAGTTCCTTAAATCTGCATTCTTTCATCAAAAGAACTGGTGCATCAGCTGTCACTCCGCAAGCCATTTCCAGCGATGCAAACTCGATGTAAATTTTTAGCCTTTGCTTGTCGAATTCTAGGGCACGGAGTACACACCATAATGAAGATGAGCAAATATTAGTGCACGGAATATATTCCGTGAAGTTTTGTAATGTTTTTTTTGGTTCATGACCTTTGTACAGGGCTTTTTAACTTTGTGATGCAAAGAATGACTAAATTAAATCTCGAATTACCGCATTTACTGGCTTATGGGTATGCGTCACGCGAGATTGTACGAATTGTGTATCGCGCCTTACCTGAAAGTCCTTGCACAGCTTTAAATTTAGCGCAGCTGAGAGCAGCGGTCATTGTGTTCGGTGAGGGCTAAACGAGCTTGTTGCTATCGTCGCCGCCAAGCTCTTAGTACAACCCTGAACTCAACATTGCGGTACTTGGGAAAGTGTGGATGGATGGATGGACGGACGGACGGATGGATATGGACGGATGGACGGATGGATATGGACGTACGGATGGATATGGATGGACGGATGGATATGGATGGACGGATGGATATGGATGGTTGGATGGTAATGGATGGATATGGATGGATATGGATGCATATGGATATGGATGGATATGGATGGATATGGATATGGATGGATATGGATGGATATGGATATGGATGGATGGATATGGATGGACATGCATGGATGGATATGGATGGATGGACATGGATGGATGGACATGGATGGATATGGATATGGATGGTTATGGATGGATATGGATATGGATGGATATGTATATGAATGGATATGGATATGGATGGATATGGATATGGCAGGATGGACATGGATATGGATATGGATGGATGGATATGGATATGGATGGATGGATATGGATGGATGAATATGGATGGATGGATATGGATAGATGGATATGTATGGATATGGATGGATGGATATGGATGGATATGGATGGATGGATATGGATGGATATGGATGGATGGATATGGATGGATATGGATGGATGGATATGGATGGATATCGATGTATGAATATGGATGGATATGTATGGATGGATATGGATGGATATGGATATGGATGGATATGGATAGATGGATATGGATGGATATGGATGGATGGATATGGATGGATGAATATGGATGGATATGGATGGTTGGATATAGATGGATGGATATGGATGGATATGGATGAATATGGATGGATGGATATGGATGGATATGGATATGGATATGAATGGATATGTATATGGATGGATGGATATGGATATGGATGGATGGACATGGATATGGATATGGATGGATGGATATGGCTATGGATATGGATGGATGGATGGATATGGATGTGGATATGGATGGATGGATATGGATATGGATGGATATGGATATGGATATGGATTGATATGGTTATGGATGGATATGGATATGGTTGGATATGGCTATGGATGGATATGGATGGATGGATATGGATGGATGGATATGAATGGATGGATATGAATGGATGGGTATGGATGGATGGATGGATATGGATATGGATGGATATGGATATGGATGGATATGGATATGGATGGATATGGATGGATATGGATATAGATGGATATGGATGGTTATGTATATGGATGGATATGGATATGGATGGATGAGGATATGGATGGATGGATGGATGGATATGGATGGATGGATGGATATGGATAGATGGATATGGATGGATGGATATGGATGGATGGATATGGATGGATGGATATGGATAGATATGGATGGATATATATGGATGGATGGATATGGATATGGATATGGATGGATGGATATGGATGGATATGGATGGATATGGATGGATGGATATGGATGGATGGATATGGATGGATGGATATGGATTGATATGGATATGGATGGATATGGATATGGATATGGATGGATATGGATAGATGGATATGGATGGATATGGATAGATGGATATGGATGGATGGATATGGATGGATAGATATGGATGGATATGGATGGATGGAAATGGATGGATATGGATGGATGGATATGGATGGATATGGATGGATGGATATAGATGGATGGATATGGATGGATATGGATATGGATGGATGGATGGATATGGATATGGATGGATGGTATGAATATGGATGGATGGATATGATGGATGGATATGGATGGATGGATGATTGGATATGGATGGATGGATGGATGGATATGGATATGGATATGGATGGATGGATGGATATGGATGGATGGATGGATATGGATATGGATGGATGGATATGGATATGGATGGATATGGATATGGATATGGATGGATATGGATATGGATGGATGGACATGGATATGGATATGGATGGACATGGATATGAATATGGATGGATGGATATGGATGGATGGATATGGATGGATGGTTGGATATGGATGGATATGGATATGGATGGATATGGATGGATATGGATATAGATGGATATGGATGGTTATGTATATGGATGGATATGGATATGGATGGATGAGGATATGGATGGATGGATGGATGGATATGGATGGATGGATGGATATGGATAGATGGATATGGATGGATGGATATGGATGGATGGATATGGATAGATGGATATGGATGGATGGATATGGATGGATGGATATGGATGGATGGATATGGATAGATATGGATGGATATATATGGATGGATGGATATGGATATGGATATGGATGGATGGATATGGATGGATATGGATGGATATGGATGGATGGTTATGGATGGATATGGATATGGATGGATATGGATATGGATGGATATGGATATGGATATGGATGGATATGGATATGGATGGATGGACATGGATATGGATATGGATGGACATGGATATGAATATGGATGGATGGATATGGATATGGATGGATGGATATGGATGGATGGTTGGATATGGATGGATATGGATGGATGGTTGGATATGGATGGATATGGATGGATATGGATAGATGGATATGTATGGATGGATATGGATGGATGGATGGATATGGATGGATGGATATGGATGGATGGATATGGATGGATATGGATATGGATAGATATGGATATGGATATGGATGGATATGGATATGGATAGATATGGATATGGATATGGATATGGATGGATATGGATAAGGATATGGATGGATATGGATATGGATGGATATGGATAGATGGATATGGATGGATATGGATGGATGGAAATAGATGGATATGGATGGATGGATATGGATGGATACGGATGGATATGGATGGATATGGAGGGATATGGGTATGGATATGAATGGATATGGATATGGATGGATATGGATGGATATGGATATGGATGGATGGATATGGAAATGGATATGGATATGGATGGATGGATATGGCTATGGATATGGATGGATGGATGGATGTGGATATGGATGGATGGATATGCATATGGATGGATATGGATATGGATTGATATGGTTGTGGATGGATATGGATATGGATGGATATGGTTATGGATGGATATGAATATGGTTGGATATGGATGGATGGATGGATATGGATGGATGGATATGGATGGATGGATGAATATGGATGGATGGATATGGATGGATGGATGGATATGGATGGATGGATGGATGGATATGGATGGATGGATGGATATCGATGGATGGATATGGATGGATGGATATGGATGGATGGATGGATGGATGGATATGAATGGATATGGTTATGGATGGATGGATATGGATGGATGGATGAATATGGATGGATGGCTATGGATGGATGGATGGATATGGATGGATGGATGGATATGGATGGATGGATGGATATGGATGGATGGATGGATATCGATGGATGGATATGGATGGATGGATATGGATGGATGGATGGATGGATGGATATGAATGGATATGGTTATGAATGGATATGGATGGATGGATGGATGGATGGATATGGATGGATATGGATGGATGGATATGAATGGATATGGTTATGGATGGACATGGATGGATGGATGGATATGGATATGGATGGATGCATGGATATGGATGGATGGATATGGATATGGATGGATGGATATGGATGGATGGATATGGATGAAAGAATATGGATGGAAATGGATGGATGGATATGGATGGATGCATGGATATCGATGGATGGATGGATATGGATGGATATAGATGGATGGATGGATGGATGGATATGAATGGATATGGTTATGAATGGATATGGATGGATGGATATGGATGGATGGATGGATATCGATGGATGGATATGGATGGATGGATGGATATGGATGGATGGATGGATGGATATGAATGGATATGGTTATGGATGGACATGGATGGATGGATGGATATGGATGGATGGATGGATATGGATATGGATGGATGGTTGGATATGGATATGGATGGATGGATGGATATGGATGGATGGATGGATATGGATGGATGGATATGGATGGATAGATGGATACGGATGGACGGATGGATACAGATGGATGGATAAGGATGGATGGATGAATATGGATGGATGGATACGGATGGATGGATGGATGGATAGATACGGATGGATGGATGGATGGATGGATGGATGGATACAGATGTTTTGATGGATACGGATGGATGGATGGATATGGATGGATGGATGGATAGATGTGAATGGATGGATATGGATGGATATGGATATGGATATGAATGGATATGGATATGGATGGATATGGATAGATATGGATATGGATGGATATTGATATGGATGGATATGGATATGGATGGATGGACATGGATATGGATGGATGGATATGGATATGGATATGGATGGATGAATATGGCTATGGGTATGGATGGATGGATATGGATGGATGGATATGGATATGGATGGATATGGATATGGATGGGTATGGTTATGGATGGATATGGATATGGATGGATATGGTTATGCCACGACTTTCAAATACCTTTTACCAGCAACGTACATTTGGAAAAATGCAGCTTGCGTTCCATCAAAACCAGGCTCGTCTCATAACATGTCAGTGTAAATGAATGGTGGAAGAGTGATCTGTACCATGTGTATATTTTTGTAATTGTTTTCTTAATAGTTTTTCATCTACAAACTAACAGAGTATGAATTGATATGTGATTACTTTGTGTGCTGTTTCGCTGTATGCCATGTACAGGGGTGTGCCGGCGCATTTCAAGCGAAAATATTTTCGCTTTTTGCCGGTGCCTACCCACATCTTTTTGGTGTAAATAAAAATAATGAATGAATGAATGAATATATCCCGATGCCACTCTTTCATGGAACTTCTCCGAAAAAAGCGCTGGGCTTCAGGAGTAATTTATAAGTACTACACTCTTCAGAGTAAACATGAATTCAATTGCGAAAATCATTCCAATGTCGATCATGTACTGGGTCTGTCGGCGGCCTCCACATTGCTTGCACATCCACTAGCGTATCATCGTGTGAGGGACAAACACAGCTGGCGGTTAACAAACTAAGCACATATGCAGCTAGAAACTGCTTCATGTTTTTCACGCAAAAGTCACTAGCTGTACAGTTGTTGCTTAGAAGAGGACATCACAATAATCCCTCTCTTTATCGGAATGAAGTCACAATACCAGTACAAGACGAGCACAAATTTCTAGGGATAACTTTTGACAGAAAAATGGCATTCCTTTCTCATAAAACACACTCAAAAGGAAAGCCTCATCTCTGAACGTGTTCATGTCGTGCGCCTGATGCTTTATTATGGACGCCAACGGACCCTGTCTACGTTCACTGTCAACGTTTTTTTATTGCCTGTTTACTTCTTGTTTTTTTTGCATTCTTTTCTTCTGTTGCGGTTACTTTCTGTTCCTGTGGTGGAGTCCGTTGTCAGCTTTGAACTGAGCATGACCGAGAACGGCGGACATTCTGGTCGACGTGCGCCAAGCACGCTTGTTGTAATCGCCGCCGCCGAGTCATTCAGCTGTTTGTGGGCCCAAGTCACCTCGGTAAAGAATTTCTTTTGGATGCCTTTTCGCTCTCACCCAGGCTGCCGATGTGTCGTCACCACTACGTCACGATATGAAGTCTCGGCGTCTATGACGCAAACTCCACGCTTTTCGAACACTCCTCTGCCGCTGCGAGGAGATCCCCAAGATTTATGCGGCGATAATGTCATAATTGTAAATTCTAATGCTAAAAACTCTGAGGCGATCCTCAGTGGATCGTATGAATGCATTATCAGCCAAACGCTCGTTAAATGCGAGGTTAACATTCGTTACACCAGAGGTCCAGACACGAAAGTTTATTGTACCCATAGTTGCACACCACAACACTTTATCCTTTCTATTCCCATCTCACCCCACAAGCAATTGTTAGGGTGACGGTGCGGTTTCAAAGAGGAGGCAACCGCTACAGGGGCAGCAGAGAGGCCTTGAGGCACATGGAAGTAAGAACTCAACGGGAATTGAATAGGGCACAGTTCTCGTGGCACAAGGTTAACTGGAGGTTAATGGGAGAGGCCTTTGTTTTTCAGGAGACACAGTTAACAACCCTTGTCATTATAGGAAATTAGATTCAGATCCCACTTCAGAGTTCTGCAAATTGATTCTGAACAAACTGGGAAACTTATTATCAAGGGAACTAATCACGCAGTCCGCCTACCACTTCTTAAATCCGCTAAACAAACAGGCAGGACGCTTTTACCTACTTCCCAAAATCCATAAGTTTTCCGCAGAAGACTTGTTTACCGCAGATATCCCCGGCAGACCTATCGTTTCAAACAATAACACGCCAACAGAGAACCTATCAATTTTCCTGAACAGCTATCTTGCAGATATTCCCACCCACCTCCCTTCCTTTGTCGAGGATACACCGCACTTTCTCCGCATAATAGAGTCTCTGAATGACGCTTCCATTATCCCAGCAGATAGCATACTTGTTACACTTGACGTCGCCGCTTTGAACACAAATATTACCATAAATGAAGGTATCGACGCACTCTCCAAAATTCTAACTCAAAGTCCTCACCCGCACGAAACTGAAGTGTACCTCACGCTACTTGAATTGGTACTAACACTCAACTACTTTGAATTAGATTCTTCTTACTGCCTTCAAGTATTTGGAACAAGCATGGGCACTCCCTTCGCACCCACCTACGCGAACATTTTTATGGGGCTACTAGAATCTAAATTTCTAAATTCATTTCTAAAAAAACCACTTATATACCTGCGTTACATAGACGACATTTTCATGATATGGGAGCATGGGGCTGAGACCCTGAAGGCATTCGTCACACATTTCAATTCATGCCACTCCAGCATTAAATTCACCTTCAACTCCTCGAAAACGCAAGTCAATTTCCTTGACACCACTGTCCATTTAGAAAATAGCAAGCTCAAACCCACACTTTACAGGAAGCCTACTGACCGACAACAATACTTAGATTTCACTAGCCATCATCCAAGACACTGCAAACAAGGTATATTCGTAGGACAGGCAACGAGACTAAGAAGAATATGTAGCGACGACGACGACTACCTGAAACACCTCCACTCGCTAAAAAACACACTAATCATCACAAACCATCCACAGACAATCCTTAATAATGCGTTCCAACGAGCAACCACTTTGAAACAAGATGTAGTTCTTAAAAAACGAACAAAACCTAACAGTCAACGACCTCCTGCACTTATAACGAAATACTCAAACGCGCTTCCAAACAAACAATATCCTGCGGAAATACCACGCCATTTTAACTGGTAACGACCGTCTCAAGAAAATATTTCCCGGCACACCAAGGGTAACATACAGACGCAACACAAACCTGAAGGACATCCTGGTGCATGCTAGGCTCGGTAAGAAACCACCACCGACAGTAACTTCATGCTCTCGACCTAGATGCAAGACATACAAATATTTACAAAGGGACACTACGGTTAAAAGTACGGCAAGCAATTTCAGTTTCGATAGAAAAACCAGTTTTGACTGCACATCGTCCAATATTATCTACATGCTCCAGTGCTCCTTCTGCCATAAACAATATATCAGACAAACCGGGCAAACAATGAGTGCCAGATTAAACGGGCACCGGGCTGACACAACGCGGAATGAACAGAAGGCAGTGTCGACCCATTTTAATCAACGCCATCACAAATTCGACGAACTAAAATTGTTCATTCTTCAGTCAGGCTTCAAATCGACTAGGGACAGAAAATACAGAGAAGCATTCCTAATCCACAAATTAAAAACACTGCAGCCAACAGGGATTAACATATCCAGAGGAAACCTGGAATCTCTCAGGTATATTCCAGGGTTAGCATAATTTTAAATTGACAAATGTCTTGCACGCGGTCAGACCGTTTCCTAGAACCTCGCATAAGTATATTATCGCTCTTTGCACTCTTCCCACGTCATATCTTCCACCCCATTTCCGGCCTTCTCAACCTCTCCCTTTGTTCACCCCTTTTTTTTTTCTCCTAACCCCCTACTATCCGTTCTCGGAACCCATGACATTCCTGTTACCCCCTCCGCCCCACCTTTTGGCTTTCTCTGAACTCGAGCCATTCCCCCCCCCCCCCCCCTGCCTTGTCCTTCCTTGGAAAGCCCCCCCCCCCCTTTCCATGGAAATGCCCCTCCTTCCAGTGCCAGCCTATGTTGTTTGCCTTCTTCTCATTTCCCTGTACCACGCTGACTAATCCTCTTATCTGAGTTTTTCAGGTCCTACAGCTCCTCTCCCCCCCGTCGCAGCCCCTTCAAAGCCTTTGTTCATTACACACCCCCCGGATGTAAGTTTTTCCACTATAGCAGCTTAACAAAACAAGATTCACCTCCCTCCCCTTCCCGACACGCATCCCCTCTCACACCACTTTCCTTCCCCACCCCCGGGGCCTTCCTCCTCGGAACGAAGGCCTTAATTAATCCCTGCCAATGATGAACGCTTTGCCCAGACGAATACAAGTCCCCATGTCGAAACGTTGGCTGAAGCAACCTGAGGTTTTCCCCTCCCTTGTTCATATTGTGATCGCCAAGGACCATCTACCACACCCTCTCTCTACCATGGACTATGATGGCAAGTTTATCATGTTATAAGATATATTGCATGACAGAATAACCGACTAGACTTTTTCTGTCATCCTTCACATATGCCTTTCATCTGCTGTGAAAAAGAGGACGCACGTGCAATTTTTTCCTTTTCCTTTGACTTCTGTTTATTTTCTGACTCTCCAACTACCTCTGCACAGCTGCTGCCCGCATGCAGTAGTTGAATAACTTGATGCCGGTCGACATGGGTCAGCAGACCCGACCAGAGGAAACCTAACCACCGCACCTAGGTCTACATAGCCAATAGAAACTGCGCAGCGCATAAGCCACTCCTAGAAAGAAATATCGCGGTCGTCCTCCGAACCGCAAGTAGAGGCAGGCATAGTTATGAATTCCAGCTGGAATCTGTGGCCATTTTCCTCATCCCTTTCCTTCTAAATTGTCACTGGAGTCCACGAATTCACCGAAGTCAGAGCATTTTCTAATCCAACGCGCATCGCTAGCCGTGTCGTGTGCTCGAAGAGCGTGAACAGTATACTGGTTCTGACGGGCTCACGGCTGGTGCACCCGAGAATGCCGGTAACGTCATAGTGAGGTTTAAATTTCGATTGAGTGGCCAATCGAAGGACCGCATTGCTTTATCGGCAAGCCCACGTAGCTTCGTCAAATTCCAGTTGAACCCCGCTGAGAGCGCTGCGTGCGAAAATAAATTTCCGTTCTCACACGACGACGTTTTAGTGACAACATGGCTCTGCTTGCAGACAAACTCTGTTACAAAATAGTTGGATAGTTTCTTATTGGCGCAACATAGCATTGTTTGCGCTCTACTAAGCGTAATTACTCTGTGTACCGATGCCCTATTGTTAACAACATGGCTGTAGAGCGTACGTGGCCCAAATCATAGCACGTAGCGGTACTTATGGTTCTTCGAAATTTTGCGAAATGACATTCGCAAAATAAGGACCGCCTGTGACCGACCTCAGGCGAAACAGCAATCGCGCAGCGTAAAAAGATGGCAACCACAGACGGAGGCGCGCAAGGGACAGTCATGGTAAACAGTAGTTCTCGGAACTGGAGCTCCGGAACGTAGCAAAACACCGTAAACTCGGCACCACAATCAGACCAGCGGAACGAGTTTGGCTTGCAAAAAGAACGTGAGAATTATTTGCCTGCAAGAGGCAAAGGTGATGCATATTAGCAAACCTGGCGTCGCAGTGCCGCCGAGTCCACCGTGACCTGCTTGTGGGCTAACCATCTCAGTGGGCTAACGAACTAGTCCAAATGCTACCGGTGTTGAATAAAGAATTGGTCAAAACGACGATGTTGGTGAGGATCCAGGTGCCGCTTATGTGGGGCTTCTGTGGTCGTGGTAGTACCCGGCGCTCGGTAAAGACATCTTGCGCGCTTTTCGTTGTGCGGCCACGCACGGAAGCCTCTTTCTTCGAAGGGTGGCCTTACTCTGTTTAGAATGGCACATTCCAAAGTAGCTTAGTTGAAGAAGGCAACATTGTCATGATAGATGTACTATCGGGGACAAAAGTGGTATACTACATGTGGCGGGAGCCGAAGCAACGGAAAGCTCCCGCATTTTGGCGAGCTAAAGCACGAACCGTTGAAACGAGCCAAGCTACATTCCTGCTGGTAATAAAGGTCACGCATTGGCTGTCTCGATCCCAGATGGCGCCTGTAGATGGCGTTGCAACGCAGTTTTCCGTCGCTGCGGCTCCCGCCGCATGGAGTATATCACTTTTGTCCCCGCTATTACGTTATCACAAACGAGATATGCCGGTCACCTGCAGCTGGTTACAGCGAACGACGGATGTTAACAGAATCAACTGAACGTTCAATGCAATCACCAGTGCACTGTTTTAGCACATTGCATCGTGCGTGAAGACGTATAATGAATAAAGAGCGCTAGGTATTGCGCTTGAATGAGCTTGCGTCAAATAACGCACCTGCATTGAGCACGTGCATGGTGACTGGAACGATGCGTGTGCTGAGTACAGCAGTCAGCAGTGTCTTATCTTCAGAGCGCATCACTTCACTTCGTTGTCGCGTTATCGACCTGACCAGAAGATAAAGTCAGTGCATGATATGCAAAGTGCAGTGTGAGCTGGTGGTGCAATAGTTCTGGTAGCCGCCGCAGCTGTTCTTGAAAGAATTTTTCTACGGCTCTGGCGGAGTTTTCGATAACTGCACTGCGAGCGTGACACAGACAGGACTGTTCCTTGGCAGCGCTTGTCGACGAACGCGCGTAGTATCATCGTGCGGGACTCCTAGCCACACTGACGTGCTCAAGGTGTCTACACCTCGGCTGGCCATGTCCAAAACAGCGTAAGTGATTTAATGCGGCTTGGCTTGAGTTCGCGAAATTGAACAGTTGCAGACTGGACAGCAGGAATGGAGGGAATGCATGACGTAGAACCTGCCGTTATTCCCATTAGGTATGGGCGGTTAGCTAATGCCGCATTTGGTTCACGAGGCTTTAGAGCACTGTAGAATTTCTTTTTAAAGGCTCCCCGTATCTTGCATGCCCCAGGCCTCGTGCATGCACCTCTGGTCACTGCTACTGCGGGGAAGCGATAAAATACTGTAATACGAGCTGCCGGAATCATTAGCGTTTTACGCCGTGTGATCTGTGCAAAATATATTCAGCACTGACTTTTAATGACAGTCTAGGCAGCACGTGCATTACTACGTGCATGTTACTGAGCGTCCCCGGAATTTCCTCCGCCTCACCGCGGCACGGAATACTTGATAAATGTTAAGCCACTGAGCGATGATAGAAAAATTAACATACTTTAGACCCTGAAATAATAGCTGCGGAGAGAAGAAGCTAAAGCTGGAAGCAGGGCGACTGGAAACAAGCATACTGCGCAAGTGCCACATTATACTGGTGTTTACGCGGCTATCATTCGGATGGAGTCGTTAAGGTAGCAATTGCGAGATGAATACAGAAAAGAATTGAAAACAAATATGTGGCGTCTCAGCCTTGCGTGCTTCCCGAAGCTTTCGAAAGATGGTATTCGATTCGTAGGTGATATATGAGTACTCCCCATTGCATCAAAATGATTGTAATATCGGAGTGGTTCAACACCCGCTGCGTGGAGTTTCTGCCTGACAACCTCGAGAGGCGCCTCTCATACAGTTTTAGCCACTTGCTCATGGTGAAGAAATGCAGAGACCATGGAATAAAGAAACATAAACAGGCCCTTCCCATTCTCGATGCAACGCAGTAAGTGCCGCCGCGGTGGCTCAGTGGCTATGGTGCTCGGCTGCTGACCCAAAAGACGCGGGTTCGATCCCGGCCGCGGCGGCTAGAATTTCTTTGGAGGAGAAATTCTAGAGGCCCGTGTGCTGTGCGATGTCAGTGCACGTTAAAGAACCCCAGGTGGTCGAAATTTCCGGAGCCCTTCACTACGGCGTCTCTCATAGCCTTAGTCGCTTTGGGACGTTAAACCCCATAAACCAAACCAAGCAACGCAGTAAGTTGGTCGTCAGGGTCGTCAGAATGTACGCTAAAAAATTCAGACCGTTGTTAACTGCGCCAGGCGTCCCTGTTGCAAAGGGCCGGAATGTTTCTTTCAGTAGCAGTGGGTGTTGCTATCGACATGATGTGCTTTGCCTTGCTTATCAAACTCGCATATGTCTCCCCTCGTGACAGTGCCCATGCATTTACGATTACCTTTGCATATATGCCAATTCACAGTTCAATGACAGTTCAAAGTTGGTGGGGTAAGGTGAAGCGATCGCCATTTAAAAAGATCTACAAATAGCCAGCACCAAGAAACCGTGCAACTCCAGAGAAGCAAAAAGGCTTTCAGTGTTCGTGTGATACAAGCGCAAAGCAAACTGCCTATGATTCTAAGCGGCAGTTTGTTACATTATATTCCTCGGCGCTGGAAAATGGTAACCTTGCCTGTAGGCCAGCGTGCGAGAAACGATTGCGCCCAGTAGCCCTTCTTAGTTTTCTCCAAGCGCAAGAACGTGACTCCGTTACGCTGTGGCCATTGCGGCTGTGTTCTGTCATCTGTGCCTGAAATGAATAGATGTGTACTAACAAGCGCCTCTGACATACACGGTGATATTAAGGGATGGATATGGAACAAATGAATGATTTTGCATGCACTGCAGTTACACTATTGCGACTTTTCCTTCCCATCCATTAACGGTAATGTCACTGGGGAGGGTAGCTGTTTCGCTTTATGAGCAGAGCGTACATTTACTGATTATGATGCGAACTGCACGCAAAAAAAGATAAGCTGGCTTTTGTGTGCGTGCGCTGGACCGTATGGATCCTACGTAATGCGTGAACATGCAGATCCGGTTCTGTCGCATGATGTAGAACGCAACTACGCTGTCAAGCCAAAATTTTCTAGCATACATGCGTTTTCATCTGAAGCAGTCTTTCAATGAAGATTGCCTCCACAATCGAACCTCAGGCATGCCCCCTGCGTGATAACTTCAAGCTTGTCGAATATGTTTGTTCAGAATAAACTTGACATCATGATGCGCACGTACAACTTCTGAATCGCGCTTCACTCTAAGCCTTTTGTAACTGTTGCACTCGTTGGCCGTCACCTATACCGTGAGGAAACAGAACAAGGTTTGAGTGCACAGCAAGGGAATCATTGTACTATAGCGCTCCGCAGTAATTTCCGTTGGCTAGCACTGATGTCAAACCACCTGCGGGAGCCCTTAGTTTTGCGTTTCGCCTCTACTGAAACGTCGACACCGGAACATGTGTATAAAAAAAAACATTTCGCCTAAGAATGTTAACTGTTCTGAAAAATAGGGTTATTGAGTCAAAGAGCGTTCTCTTCGGCATATCACTGTCAGTGGTATTGTGCATCAGAATGTAGCTAGAACGTGGTAACATTCAAGGTGGTTAAACAATATTGAATTATAATTGCACGTTAAATAAGTGCATGTTAAATAACCCCAGGTGGTGGAAATTTTCGGAGCCCTTCACTACGGCGTCCCTCACAGCCTGAGTCGCTTTGGGACGTTAAAGCTTAATAAATGAAACCTATTTGTTGATAACAATAATTTGTATTCTTTCTTATTATGAATATCCTTGCAGTTTAACTGGTTTTGCAGCAAATCCCAACCATTCCTTTTACCTATGCGTATTTATTCGAACTGAGGGGCCTTCAGGGTATCATGAATGAATAAATGCATGTGCTAATGGTGTTTCAAAATCTCTAGTAGCACACAAGTTATTGCTCGATGAGTTGTTACCCCTTTCGTAATTCAATTCAATTAAGCGCATTGAATATTGGTTAATGCAAGTAATCTTTTGGATGAATCTCAGATTTTAGATGCATCATATATAACTGCCAGTAGGTGTGCTTAATGTAGTGGTGGCACAAAACCTGCAAAGAATTTTTTTTTTTAATAACAGCTGTTCATGCACAAGCTTAGCACCGATAGCATTTGGATCGTATGTGCAAGTGTGAGCAAAACTGCTTACTTGGAGAGAATTTCCTACGATGTCTTCGTTTCGATTACTGAGACCGCTGAGATGCGTGTTGTCATTCTTAGGTATCACAGAGTGGTGGGCTGCAAACAGTACGGCAGCGATGGTGGGACGCTGCATTGTCTGCTAATCCCGCACAGGATAACCTAACTAAATATTGCTGGCTTGAGTCCCTGGCGTTTCGAGTTGTTTGCGTAATTTGTACTCCGATATGACTGTAGGCTCTTTTATGCCCCGTACTCTTGGAGGAAGCCGGGCTCGCAGGTATGCAGAATAAATGCTCCTACACTTTGTAAACATTCTCTCTTCTTTTTTCCGGCAGAAATATTATACCTTTTCTTTTGTTGGATCGAAGATATTGTTTAGCAGAAATCTTCTCTGTACAGTGCTCCAGGTCTTGAGTTCGATGACCATGCCTTCCATCAGTACTGCGAGTGCAGCCACGTCCGTGTCTCTTGTAAGCTTTAGGAATTCAGGCTGCATACTAAGACAGATCCTGTTCTAGTTGACTGTGCCATGGCACTAATGTGCAGTAAACTTTTTTCTGGGACTATTAACACTTCTTCGCTCGTTGTTGAAAAGATTTAGCAGAAGCATAAGCTAAAGTAGGGCAATTTTGTTTTTCTGTCTCGTTTTCAGAGATGGCATGATGAACGATGGGCCTTCCTGCAGAGCAGAGGCGGCTTTCCATGCCTTTCTCTGCAGCTTTCCTTGCGTCGACATCTCCGGTCTGAGAGATTTGATTGGGCGGTTCAGAGAAGAGTGGAAAAGGCTCGTCGCCACAGATATCTTCCACCCGTGCTCTCACTCGAGCGACACCCCTAACTGCTGGATGCTTCGCTTCCTTTCACCGCTCAATAAATTCCTCCACCAAGCTGGCGTTCACGCTACTGAGCATGCACCGGGGCACATGACACTCGGCTCCCTCAAAACCGACAATGAAAATAATGTCGTCGAAATCGATTGCCTCGTCGGCTGTTTTGTGACACTGTTCCTGCTGAAAGAGCATCGGTGTGTGCAACGTCTGGATCTCGACTGTTCTGTTCTTGTTTTCCACTATCCAGATGTTCTGGCCTCGTCGATTGCTGAAGCGCCTGGTCTGAGAGACGTTACCTTGGACCCAGATACTTATTTTCCACAGGAGTACAATTTTCTCCCCATCTTAGCTGCATTGAGGCGCAGAAGCGGATTACAACACCTCCACCTCTCTGGGTTTGCGCTGGACTATCATATGTCGAACGAGTTCGAACAATTGCTGCCGAACAGCAGCATTCGCTCCTTGACCATCTTGTACGACATGCCCTCGAGGGCGGCCAAGAAGGTGTTAAATGCAGTCAACCGTTGCGGTTCTCTGAGGAAGCTGTCTCTAGAGGACACAGATAATCCAACCTCGGACAAATTGTCAAAGCTTCTAGCTAGTGCCTTAGCAAAGAACAAGACCCTGAAAAGTCTCTCTGTGATGGGCGTCACGACCAAGGCAGCAGGATAGATCCTGCAGGCACTGAAAACTTGCGCTCTCGATGACTTGGCATTACACGGTCGAGGCTCTGACCGGGGAGCCCTCTCGTGGGCCGAGCTTGAGCAGGGCGCCGCGCGATTGAAGTCGCTGCGGTTGTCACTCCATTGCTTTCAGTTTGGTTGTGCTATTTCTCTAGCCGGTGCACTCCAGGCGGACTTCTGTGCGCTAGAGAGGATTTATCGTTCTGGAAATGGTTTCGGCGACTTGGGAGCCAGGGTTCTTGCTCGAGCACTGCTCACAAATAACACACTGAAACAACTGGATCTCGAGGGGTGCCGTCTGACTGCGCAATCTGTAGAGCCATTTGTGTCAGCTTTGGCTCAGAACTCTACCGTAGAGTGGGTCCGGCTAGGTTCTTTGTCTCTGGATGAGAACGTCTCTTTCAGCCCACTGGAGCGAGTAGTCGGACGATTGGTCATCCCGTTGAATACGCGCGCAATTGAAGGACTCGCCCGTGCACTGCGCAGTGAAAGCTGCACCATCACCACCCTCCAACTGGAATGGACTGAAGGTGTGGCCAGCAGCTGCATCTCTGACGTATTTCAGGCCTTATGTGGAAACGAGCACATCACGGATCTCTGTGTGCACTTTGCTGGAGGCTGGGAGTTCGCCAGGGGCTTCATACGTTTCCTTCAGAGCACTCGGTCACTGAGGCGGCTGGAAGTTTCGGACGCATACGCATGCTGCGAGATTGTGGAGGAGGTCCTGCACGCGCTGGCAGAGAATGACACTGTCGTGGACGCTCGGTTCCCTGAGGTTGCTCTGCGCTCAGCGGAGAAAGCGATGGCTTTGGAAGCTGCGCTGAAACTCAACAAGCAGCTCACGTCACTCACCTTTCAAGAGCAGAGCCTAGACGGGAACACTTTGATGAGCTTGGCACAATCCATGGAGGACAACCACACCATGACGGAATTGAACTTCGTCGACATTGTTCGCTACAGTGACGGCTATGCCCAGATTCTTGACATCCTCAACAGAAATATGAGCCTAATGAACCGCGCCATCCTTTTCCTGAGGACTGATTTGGAGGAATACCTCGATGCCTTTCGCAAACTTTGCGATAGCTGTGCGTTTGCCGAAAAGTATGCTGCGGTTGAAAATATTCCTGTGCCGGCAGCTAGAGGCACGATCGCAGCAGCATTGGACTGGTACGGTCGTGGGACATAATGAGAATGTTCCACCTATGCATTTCGCTGTTTTCTAGAGTGCAAACGTATGCACGGCTTGATTAGTTAGTTGGCCATTCACTCGTGTTGCACAGCATAATTGGAAGAGCTGTCTTTACCCGTACGTGTGAGTTAGGTCAAGCTTGGATTTTTTAGTGCCTGAAATTATTTGCTCGCTGAGAGTATCTTTTTAGCCGCAGGAGATTCTTATGAATGACTAATTTTTTTAGTTGTTTTAGCCATTATTTAATTTATTATAATCAGCCTGACTACGCCCACTTCAGGACAAACGCCTCTCCCATATCTCTCATCCGCCCACCTAACTTTCTTCCACATCCTGCAATGCTTGCCTTCTCTTGGAATCTACTGTGTTGCTGATAAGGACCAGTGATTCTTTTCTTCGCGTTACATATGCCTAGCCCAAGCCCATTTCTTCCTCCTGATTTCGACTAGGATGTCATTAAGCCGCGTTTGTTCCCTCAGCCACTCCGCCCACTTCCGATCTCATAACGTTACACCTAGCATTTTTCTTTCCATAGGTCGCAGCGTTGTCCTTAACTTAAGCTTAACCTTCTTTGTTAGCCTCCACGTTACTGCCCCATAGGTGAGTACCCGTAAGATACAGCTATAATACTAATAATGATAATACTATCATAACAACTACTGTTCATTAAAGTTCTAATTGCATTGGATACTGTATATATTTGCATATCATTCGGTTACTTTGGCCGCCGCGGTGGCTCAGTGGCTATGGTGCTCGGCTGCTGCCCCAAAAGACGCGGGTTCGATCCCGGCCGCGGCGGCTGGAATTTCTTTGGAGGAGAAATTCTAGAGGCCCGTGTACTGTGCGATGTCGGTGCACGTTAAAGAACCCCAGGTGGTCGAAATTTCCGGAGCCCTTCACTACGGCGTCTCTCATAGCCTCAGTCGCTTTGGGACGTTAAACCCCATAAACCAAACCAAACCATTCGGTTACTTTATCTGCACATACATACTGATCTGACACTGCACTCTTTTACTGAACGTATACATCTGATTTTTACCTATGGCTATTTTCCTCTTCAACCCTTTTAGGCTACCTCCTTTCTTTGGAGAATGCTCGATTCTCCCTATAATAAACTTCCTTATGTCAGCTACGTTGCCCTTAATTATTAACTGTGATAGCTCCGCTACTTCTATTTTGTCTGAGGAGCTGACGCCCTGATGCTTTGTCGTTTTTTAATAAGCTATTTCGTCTCCGGAGGTAGCTTGCCGGTTTCCGGTCGAACCCGCCTACCGCCTATTTCTATGGCACACTCCATAATGATAGCTCTGAGATTATCGTTTCATTGTTTCAACATTACGGTCGTCTTCCTCAGTTGAAGCGCTATTTCTATTCAGCAGCAAAATCCTGAATTCCTCTACTTCCCCCCCCCCCTCCCCCGC
Source organism: Amblyomma mixtum (assembly GCF_055824585.1). Lineage (NCBI taxonomy): Eukaryota > Metazoa > Arthropoda > Arachnida > Ixodida > Ixodidae > Amblyomma > Amblyomma mixtum. The sequence continues at coordinate 129,947,921 of NC_143018.1, read as the reverse complement.
CGCGGTGGCTCAGTGGTTATGGCGCTCGGCTGCTGACCCGAAGGACGCGGGTTAGATCCCGGCCGCGGCGGCTGAATTTCGATGAAGGCGAAATTCTAGAGGCCCGTGTGCTGTGCGATGTGAGTGCACGTTAAAGAACCCCCGGTGGTCGAAATTTCCGGAGCCCTTCACTACGGCGTCCCTCATAGCCTCAGTTGCTTCGGGACCTTAAACCCCGATAAACCAAACCACTCTACTTTCCCCCCTACAGGTAACCGTTAAACGGCTTCCGCTTCACTAGTTTCCGCGTTCCCGCTTCATATCTAAGCTAATACGAGACCTTACCATAATGTGGTGGCTTCAATTGACTTCGTTAATTAATTACACCAGTAATTTACAATTGATCAACAACAGAAATAAGGTATGGCAGAACTTATGCAATTCTTATGTGTGAATGGGAGAGCACTGGGTGTTACTGGCACAAAATTCGGCGCAATTAAAAAAAAAAGAAACAACACCGCGGTGCCCGGACGGCTCTCGCCTGCGCGCATCGTAAAACGGGGGAGAAGGAACCTCTGGTGAGCGACTAGCCTTGTGTGCGTGGCTCCCCTCGACCACCGCGCGTCGACGCGGCGCGCGGGGGGTTGCTGTCGATTGATCTAAAATGTTGGAGACGCTTCTACTCGAAACCGGCGGAGAGGGCGTAGCCTTGCGTGTGCTAAGACATGCCGTCCTCCTCTTCACTCGCGCGTCGGCGGTGGCGCCACGTCAGAAAGTTCCAGATGCTCCTCGATGCCGCGCCCAGCTTTTGACCAATGGGGACGCACACCCAGCGCGAAAAGGAGACTCCACAGCCGATACTGTGTGTATGTGCGCGCCTGCCTTGGCGCGAAGAACAGACAGACGTTGGCGTTGACAGACAAGGGCGTTGACTGCTGTCGTCTACTCCGAGCCGCCGTTTAATCTTCAGTGAAGCGCGCCCGCTCGACCCCCGGGACCACACCACTCGCCCAGCCGCGGTCCAAGGAGGCAGCGCTCGCCAGTCCGCGGGACGACATCGTCGTGAAGTTTTGGTCGTCGGACTGTCGCAGTGCCCGGTGAAGAAATTGTGTTTTGTTTGTTGTCTCTCTTGTGTTATTTATTGGACTTTAGGTGCACTATTTCCTTTGTACTGTAATTTCTCTCCAGTTTGACTTTGCATGAGTTGCATTGGTTTGTTATTCAGTTTGTATGTGTTTGTACTAGTGACTGCGAAATCCTCTGTATCGACTCATTGCTGTATAAATTTGTTTTGTTTGCGAGCCTTCGGCTCCGACCCATCCTGTGGCTTGCGACCGGCGAAAGCTTGGCCCCAAACGACCAAAAACCTCTTGTCACTTGGTAGCTGGTCTCCGCTAAGCTTGCCACGCTGAGTCGAGGGCATCGCCTTTGAGTCCGAGACCGCTATCCCCCACGCGCTAAGGGCGTCTGGGAACTCACGAAAAAGTGGGTGATGTTGGGTGACAGTTGCTGCGTGTGTCGATGAGTTATTACGATGAGTTCAGTGCTGCTGCGTGGGGTTTCGGAGTGTAATGTTGTTGCTTAATAGGTCGCTGCTTATTCCGTTCTTTCAGCGGAGTTTCCTTTGCGGAGTACTCATTTATATAGTGTTTCACCCACACTGTGTTTAGTCTTGTTTCTAGACGACAACACTTTTCAGCATGATGACATCGATGTGAAGAACGATGACAGTACTTTTTCGAGCGGCGCCATTGTGATAACAATACATTTCTTCATCGGATTCATAGATGAACTGCAACTAATACTCTGGGGGATGTCGTAGTCGTCGTCAGATGGGTGCCTTTAGCTCGTTGCATCTTCTTTATCGCCATCGTGCATCCGATGCGGCGACTACATCTGCCGGTCTGATATGATCGACGGTAGGATAGAGCAGCAGTGATCTTGAGCGTAGTCTGCTTTGTAAAAATTCAGGGGGCACTTTCCTAGCCCACTGTGTGTGTTTTTTCAAATTTTTTTCAATTTTTATTTTATTTTATTTTTGTTTACTTTCTTTCTTTATTTTTTGCTTCTATATTATTTTATTTATGAAACCCATGGATTCACTAGATGCGCCTTTATTCGTGCACAAACCCGGAGCCTGCGTGGTGGAGTGGTAGCGTCTCCACTTAAAGGGTTACTGAGGCGGTTTTCGAATAAGCCATTTGCACATGTGGAGGTGAACTTACATTTAGCCACATTTTCATTTCATGTTCGAAACTCGAAAAATTGAGGAAAAAGTGCTTTTCTCTGTTTTATAAGCGAACCATTTTTTTTCACCCAAGCGCTGCTCATAGGAGATAATGCAACTGTGGACATGTCTTGTGTTTTGAAGTTTTTAACACAAGCAGGTTTTCTCAAAGATATAAATCATGACCCAGGGCTTCGGCCGCCGCGGTGGCTTAGTGGTTATGGTGCTCGGTTGCTGACCCGAAAGACGCGGGTTCGATCGCGGCAGCGGCGGTTGAATTTCTTTGGAGGAGAAATTCTAGAGGCCCGTGTACTGTGCGATATCAGTGAACGTTAAAGAGCCCCAGGTGGTCGGAATTTCCGGAGGCCTCCACTACGACGTCTCTCATAGCCATAGTCGCTTTGGGACGTTAAACCCCATAAACCTAACCCTAAACCAGGGCTTCGCATGATGTCCCTCAGCCATTTCCTCATTCGTGAGAAAAAAGGCGGAGGTTTTTATTTGATTGGTTGGGATCCTCGACATCCTTGCCCAGCCAAGGATGGCCGCTGATGCTACCTGAAGTTTTTAAAGATTTTACCATTAGCCATTCCTCAATCTCGTTTTCTCTCTTATTACTAGGTAGTTAAACTTTTTAGGCCCTTTACACCACTAAACACGTTTCACATTTTTATTAAATCCAGCAGAAAACATTTACTATACCTTGTGCTTGGCGCATGATGGCCTTAGCTGCCTATGTGCCATTAAGCCCAACACAACACAGTTTTTTAGGGTCTTGAAGTAGTGTCATGGCTGATCCCGCCTGTGAATTGAAAACAGTCCCGCAGTCTCCAATTGAAAGCTCGATGTTTAAATCTCCCGCGCCCTGCGCGAGCCCTGGAGAGGAGAACAGCGGAGAGGGAAACCTCGGCTATGTCGGCCAACGTGACGTCACATTGAGGAGCCGGGGATACTTCGGCGCACCCGAGCGAGATTTCAGCACGCGTTGTTTCTCGTGCTGCATGCATTGCTCCTCGTACTACGTGCGTTGTGACGTACAAAGCATGTCAGCCGGCCTTGAGAATCATGTTCAACACGAGGTACTACTCTGCGTTCGTGTGCACGAACAACCATGGCCGCGACTGTGTCGTCTTCCACTGTTTCCGCCATAAGCTCGCAGCGCAAGCGCTCGCTGCTGTGACGGAGAATTCAAGCCAACCAGAGCTCGTACTCGTAATCGTACTCTGCTCGAAGCACTTCCGTAAGTGCGGCTACATGCAGGGCTTGTCCCTAACGTGATCTCTGGAGATTTCTCTCGAAAAGGCGCGGCTGAACCATGACACAGTACCATCGATTTTCTCGCGCATGAGAGGTGTGTCACCTCTTCTATAAGTAGAAACATGCTCACTTAGCCCCTGCAGAAACCTTATAGAGGCTGAAGCATATGTCGCTCTCCTCAGCTTAGGTGATGGCCAGACCACCTGAGGCGTGCTTAGAAAGGCTGTGATTTTATACTCGGTTCGACGTTTCCAAGCAAGCAAAGCAAAGCACAATAAAGTAAACCAAGCTAGCATCGAAGCTCTTCATATGCGGCATCTCGTTTAATCGTAGCTAGCCGATTAAAATTCTGATTTCGGACGCAATTTTAAGAGGGAAATAAATGCCAACCAAGTTTTTGCAAAAAACGCCATGTTTCGGAACCTTATTGGGAATCTTCATCAAGTTGGCAACCACTTCACTGAGCCTGAATTGTAAACCTAGGAAGGGCGAACGTTTCTGCGGGACCGATTAATATTTTCTGGCATCTGCTTAACGCGCCACGAGTGATGCAGCAGCCTTGTGCGCGTATTTGGCTCGGTTTCGAGCGGACAATGATTGCGTCACTATCCTGTGGTCACATGCCTCCCAGTGCTTGGCCACTGCGCTTCGCTCATTTTGACATCAACTTTGTGCTGCTTCACGGTTTCCTTGAAATACTTTCTTGCCCCAACCTACAATGATGGGTACTGAGAACCGGATTTTTTCTACACAGCGCTTTGGGCCTTTCCTTTAGGATGACGCTCTTTCGGGCGTGCCAGGAGGCGTCCGGTGGTGGTAATTGACTCGAGTATTGTTCGCACCCCTTCCTTTCCGAGAATAGAGCCGAGATTGTACTGGCACCTTTCACGCATGCTCTGCATGCGCGTCTTTGACGCTGGCGTATGCTAGTGCTAGGCGTAGAATTTATTGCTTGTATCTTTCTACGTTTCAGGTGATAAGTGGAATGAACAAACTGTAGTATATTCCGCACGGTGTGCCCCGCGGCACAGGCCGCATATTTCTGCTTAGAGGCAATTCGCGCTTGTTTTTGCCTTATTTAAATGCGATATTCCAGTATAAAGTATGGAAAACTAGTGGACGCCGCTGCCAGCCTGATTTAAAAAAAAAGTGCTTCAGTCACCCTTTAAAATGCCAAATGCGCTGGTTCGATTCCCAGCCTCGAGAGAGTTCTTTTTTTAAGTAGTGACGCCGAAACGCGGACATATTTGCTAACATTCCTTGGTCGCGAGAGTATGAGGCATTAAAGGCCCTCGCCTTAATAGGTTTGTAATAGGGTTGAGGGAGTACTGTATAGCCACCCCAGGGAGGAGGTTCGGCGCCCCCAAACCTGTTTTCGTTCATCGTGGAAGTCGACTCACCCTTCTCTCAGGGGGAGAGGGGCACTCCGCAGTCTGAGGAGGAATGTTTCCCTCTCTTCCCTGGGCGGCGGAGGTGACCATTCCAAGAGAGGTGATGACGTCATTCGCGTGCCATATCTCTGCCCCAGTTTCCTGACCGCAGCGGGAGTTTCGCTCAATGAGCCAAGTAATACTAGCGCTGGTCTCGCATTAAAAACATTCCCCTAAGATCCTCTTTGTTTCTGTGTCTACTTACTTCCTTATCATGCTTAAATAAATGCAGCTTCAAATTGAGCATGCCAAAGAGTGGCTGCCATTCCGTTCGAGGACCGCCAACACTTGGAGAAAACGTGTCAAAAGCCTGGAAAGGAGCTTTGAAAAAAGCTTCACGACCGAATTGCGTTTCATTCATGAGCAGCGAAACCACATAAAAAAAAGTGTGGCTGGAGGTTTACTATCTAAATGGCAGCTACAAACTGTTCACCGTTCCTCTTCTGACCGCCCCTGGTGTACAGATAAATATAAAACAACAAGTACAGGTATTGTGTGAACATTTTTCTCCTGTACATAGTTCTTCTCAGTGCACTGAATCATTTATAAAGAATAAAAACACACCAGAAAGACAGACTGCAGACAACATGAAGTGCTAACGATCCATACAATACTTCACTTACGCTACAAGAAAGAGAGAGTACTTTGTTCCGGCAAATAGACAGCCCCAAGCTGAGATGAAATTCATTATGAAATGCCCGCCCATCTTTTTGAACCAGCGGTAGAGGCACTTGGGAAAATTTTTAACAAAAGATGGGTACCAGCAGAGCTCCCGGAGGCTCGAAAAAAAAACATTATTGCACCATTGCTGAAGACGGAAAAGGTGCCTACCACCTGTGCAGTTACAGGCGCCTGGACTTGACAAGCTGCCCTGCTGAGTCTTTTGGAAGCTTTTTGAACATTCGGTTAATGCTTATGCTTGAATCCTGTAAACCTCTTGACATCCATCAGTGTGGATTAAAAAAATAAACCTGCTTAACAACGGTCCTTCTATACGTCCGCCTTGAGGACAAAGTCTGAGAAGTACTTATACGCAGACAACCATGTCCTCAGGTCTTTTTTAATTTAGATAAAGGCTGTGACGCCATGTGGAGGTTTGGGATTCTACGCAACCTTCGCATCCGCTGGAGGATGTTGAAACCCTTAAGGGACTTTTTGTCCAACCGTTCATTGCAAGTATATCCCGATGCCACTGTTTCAAGGAACATCTCTAAAGAATGCAGTGTGCTTCAGGGATGATTTATATTGTTACGCCGCGCTGCGGCGCTGTCGCACTGCAGTGCAGTGGAAAGAAGAAGAACACGGTGTGCGCGAGACCGTGGTGGAGCCCGCCTGACGCTGACCGTCCAGTGACGTCCGCGATCCCGACTTGTAAATAAACCCGTTCCCGTCCTCGCAACTTCGTGACACTTGGTGGAGGTGGGGTTTTGACGTCCTGGACCCTATCTCCGTTCGCAGCAGCCGACGCTTGGCCGGGCTACCACCCGCTTTTTCTATTATGGCTACCCGCAAGAACAAAGTGTCTGTGTGTGTTGGTGGCTTAAACACTCTTGCATTAGTGGACACCGGTGCCGCTGTGTCGGTGATGAGCTTTTCTTTCAAAAAGCGCCTTGGACGCAAAGTGATGTTTGCATGGGACCAGAGTGCCAGTTTTCGTGGTGTTGGGGGTGAAACTTTGCGCCCAGTTGGCATCTGCTTCGTATCAGTCACCATTGCTGGAGAGAAGTTTCGAGCAAAATTTGTCGTATTACTCCATGCCACGCATGATGTCATATTAGGTATTGATTTTTTACGTGAATGCGGGGCCACTTTGGATTGCGGAGCAGGAGAAATTTCTCTCCAGCGCAATATGCTATCTACTTTTGTGCAGGATTCATCCGACTGCAGTGATGGTATCTTTAGTGTCACGCAAGATGTGCTTTTGCCAGCCATGGCAGCAACGTTCGTCTCTGTTCGCTCTTCGGACAACCGCAAATGCACCTTCCATTTGCTTGTTGAGCCAGATCTGCACAACGCCGCGAAACAATGTTCTGGTGCCCCGGACCATTGTTGCCGTAGTCGACGGTTGCACACAACTATGGACAGTGAATGCTTCGTCGGAACCTGTTTTGATTCCATCGGGGCTTAAACTCGCTCGGTTTGATGCTTACGACATTCTTACTATCCAATCCGTGTCTGAGTGCGAGCCTTCTAGTCAAGCAGAAGACTTTTCCGTCAATATCATGCGCATGATCAGCAAGTCGCTTCCGTCGTCCGAACGGCTTGCTTTACAGACTGTTCTTACCCAGTATGCGTCGGTATTTGACTTCGCTCAGCCAGCCATTCCACCTTCGCTGCCAGTTTCTCGCACGCAGCATCACATCAACACCGGTACCGCTCATCCGATCAGACAGAAGCCTTATCGTGTGTCCCAGGCTGAACGGAAGCTAATCAACGAGCAAGTGCAGGATATGCTACAGAAAGGCGTCATCCGGGAGTCGTCAAGTCCATGGGCTGCTCCTGTTATTCTGGTACGCAAGAAGGATAATTCCTGGCGTAATACCCGCTCCCGCGTATTGATGATGCCATGGACAGTCTTCAATCTGCATCGTACTTCTCGTCGGTTGACCTGCGCTCTGGATATTGGCAGATCCCCATGCATCCGTCGGACAGGGAGAAGACAGCTTTTATCACGCCCGATGGACTGTATGAATTTAATGTCATGCCCTTTGGGTTATGCAATGCCCCCGCTACTTTTGAGAGATTTATGGACACAATATTGCGTGGGCTTAAGTGGGAGGTCTGTATGTGCTACCTCGACGACGTGATCATTTATGGAAAGACCTTTCGCGAGCATAACGAAAGACTAGGTATGGTGCTGGCTTGCTTCGCGAGAGCTGGACTGGTCTTAAACTCCAAGAAATGCCACTTTGGTGAACGGCAAACCCTTGTCCTCGGGTTTCTTGTCGACAAGGATGGTATCCGGCCAGACCCACAGAAGATCGCTGCCGTACGGGAGTTCCCACAGCCACGCTCTTTGAAACACCTCAGAAGCTTTATGGGCCTCTGCTCATATTTCCGCTGCTTCATCCAAGGTTTCGCCCAGCTCACTCGTCCTTTGACTTCCCTCCTTCATAAACACGCCCCGTTTGTGTGGTCGCCTGCGTGTGAGTCTGCCTTCCAGCAGCTGAAGTTTTTGCTCACTTCTGCACCTGTTTTGCGCCACTTCGACCCGGCGGCGCCGACAGAGCTCCATACCGACGCCAGCGGTGTGGGCGTCGGCGCAGTGCTTATCCAACTTCACAACGGCGCCCAGCACATGGTCGCATACGCAAGTCGCACTTTGACCAAATCGGAAGGCAACTACACCGTGACGAAAGTCGAGTGCCTCGCTGTCGTCTTTGTTGTGCAAAAGTTTCGACCATATCTACATGGACGTCACTTCAAGATTGTTACAGACCATCACTCGTTGTGTTGGCTTGTTGGCCTCCGCGATCCTTCCGGTCGACTCGCTCGCTGGGCTTTACGCCTCCAAGAATATGACTTTACAGTGGCGTATAAGAGCGGTCGCCACCATGCTGATGCCGACTGTTTGTCTCGTTTCCCTCTGCCAGACACGGCAAGTTGTGAAGAGGACTTCGATGACTGTTTATCTTCTGTCTCTACCGAGTTTCCTAGCCTTGCGACTTTTAAGCAAGAACAACTCAAGGATCGTAGTCTCCAGCCGTTGTTTGATCAAGCCCGTACGTCTGCTCCTGTAACGCTGTTCGTCATATCAGAGGGCGTGCTCTATAAGAAGAACTATTCCGTGGAGGGTGCACGTCTGCTTTTGGTTGTCCCTGCAAGTCTTCGTGGCATTGTCCTGCATGCCATGCATGATGATATTTCTGCCAGACATCAAGGGTTTTCTCGCACGTTACACAGGACGCGGCAACGCTTTTACTGGCCTGGACTTTACAAGACAACTCAGCAGTACGTTGCAGGCTGTCTGCAGTGTCAACGCTTTAAGCATCGCACTGCCTCGCCCGCCGGCTTGTTGAAACCGATCAGACCACCTTACTCCCCTTTTGAGAAGATCGGGGTCGACTTGCTTCGACCGCTTCCCACGTCTACCCCGGGCCAACGCTGGATTATAGTTTGCGTCGACTACTTAACTCGCTACGAGGAGACAGCTGCTCTTGTGTCCGCCAAAGCAACAGACGTCTCGTCCTTTTTGCTGCACTCTGTGATCCTTCGCCACGGAGCTCCTCGTGTCGTAATCAGCGACCGTGGGCGCCAGTTCATTGCCGATGTCGTGGAAGAACTCCTACGGCTCTGCAATTGTGACTATCGTCATTCGACACCCTATCACCCGCAGACGAATGGCCTGACGGAGCGTATCAACCGCACCCTCACGAACATGTTGTCCATATATGTAGCGGCCGACCATAAGAACTGGGACACCGTGCTACCGTTTGTAACATACGCTTACAGCACCGGAACACACGACGTCACTGGATACTCCCCGTTTTTTCTGCTCTACGCGCGCATACCACGCACCTTTCTGGACACGATTCTTCCCTTTTCTGACCATCGTGATCCGTCCATTTCGCAGACTCTTTGCCGTGCGGAGGAAGCGCGACGACTAGCTCGCCTCCGAACACTCAGTGCACAAGTTCGCACCAAGAGCCGTTACGACAGTGGACACATTGCGGTGACGTATGAGCCCGGTGACTACGTTTGGCTGTGGACGCCACTGCGTCGACGGGGCCTCTACCAGAAATTCCTCGCAAAGTACTGCGGGCCTTTTGTTGTTCTGGATCGCCTCAGTGACGTTAACTACACAATCGCCAAAGTCACCCCAGGCAATCGCCGCTCTCGCAAGGTCCAGGTCGTTCACGTCGCCCGTCTTAAACGCTGCAATCACAACGCTGACTAACTCGCTCGAGGTCGAGCTTCGACTGCCCCGGGCGAAGTGTTACGCCGCGCTGCGGCGCTGTCGCACTGCAGTGCAGTGGAAAGAAGAAAAAGAACACGGTGTGCGCGAGACCGTGGTGGAGCCCGCCTGACGCTGACCGTCCAGTGACGTCCTCGATCCCGACTTGTAAATAAACCCGTTCCCGTCCTCGCAACTTCGTGACAATATGTACTATACTCTTCAGAGTAAACATGAATTCAATAGCGAAAATCATTCCAATGTCGATCATGTACTGGGTCTGTCGGCGGCCTCCACATTGCTTGCACATCCTCTAGCGTATCATCGTGTCAGGGACAAATACAGCTGGCGGTTAACGAACTAAGCACATGGGCAGCTAGAAACGGGTTCATGCTTTTCACGGAAAAGTCACTAGCTGCATAGTTGTTGCTTAGAAGAGTACATCACCATGGTCCCACTTTTTACCTGAATGAAGTCACGCTACCAGTAAAAGACGAGCACATATTTTTAGGGATAAGTTTTTACAAAAACATAGCATTCCTTCGTCATAAAACACACTCAAAAGGAAACCCTCATCTCTGAACATGCTCATGTCTGCGCCTGATGCTTTATTATGGACGCTAATGAACGCTGTCTAGTTTACCTGTCAGCGTTTTTTTCTTGTCTATTTGCTTCTTGTTTTTTTGCATTGTTTCTTCTGTTGCTGTTTCTTTCTGTTCCTATTGTGGAGTCTGTTGGGGTTTGTTTGCACTCCATATCTCGAAAGTTCGTTGTCAGCTTTGAACTGAGCACGACCGACATCGGCGGACATTCTGTTTGACGTGCGCCTAGCACGCTTGTTGTAATCGCCGCCTGCGAGTCATTCAGCGATTTGTGGGCCCAAGTCAGCTCGGTAAAGAATTTCTTTTAGATGCCTTTTCGCTCTCGCCCAGACTGCCGGCGTGCCGTCACCTCTAAGTGACAATATGATGTCTCGGCGTCTATGAGGCCAACTCCAAGCTTTTCGATCGCTACTCTGCCGCTGGGAGGAGATGCGCAAGATTTATGCGGCGATAATGTCGTCATTTTAAATTCTTGTGCTAAAAACTCTCAGGTGATCCTGAGTGGATCGTACGAATGGATTCGCAGCCAAACGCCCGTTTAAAGCGAGGTTAACATTCGTTACACCCGAAGGTCTAGACAAGAAAGCTTATTATATCCAAAGTTGCATACCACAGCACTTTATCGTTCGTATTCCCATCTCACCCCTCACAGACAGCAATCAGGAATGGCGCTGTATCAGGTAAAATAAAATAAAAGTGAACACAAACAATGGTCGCTTAGGGTAACGGTGCGGATTCAAAGAGGAGGCAACCCCTACAAGGGCAGCAGAGAGGCCGTAAGGCAGATGGGATTAAGAAGTCAGCGGGAATTGAATAGGGCACAGTTCTCGTGGCGCAGGTTTAACTGGAGGTTAATGGGAGAGGCCTTTGTTTTACAGGAAACGCAGTCGGGATTGGGACAATTATGGCAAGTTTATCATGTTATAAGATACCTTGGGTGGCGAAATAACCGGATAGACTTTTTCTGTCATCCTTGAGGTATGCATTTCATCTGCTGTGAAAAAGAGGACGCACGTGTAATTTTTGTTTTTCCTCTGACTTCAGTTTACTTTCTTACTCTCCAACTACCTCTGCACAGCTGCTGCCCGCATGCAGAAGTTGAATAACTTCATGGCGGTCGACATGAGTCAGCAGACCCGACCAGAGGAAACATAACCACCGCACCTAGGCCTACATAGTCAATAGAAACTGCGCAGCGCATAGCCACTCTTAGAAAGAAATATCACGGTCGTCCTCCAACCGCAAGTTGAGGCAGGCATAGTTAAGAATTCCAGCTGAGATCTGTGGCCATTTTGCCCATCCCTTTTCTTCTACGTTGTCACTGGAGCCCTCGAATTCACCGAAGTCCGAGCATTTTCTAATCCAACGCGCATCGCTAGCCGTGTCGTGTGCTCGAAGAGCGTGACCAGTACACTGGTTCTGACGGGCTCACGGCTGGAGCACCCTAGAATGCCGGTAATGCCATCGTGAGGTTCAAAGTTCGATTCAGTGGCCAATCGAAGGATGCTGGATTGCTTTATCGGCAAGCCCATGTAGCTTCGTCAAATTCCAGTTGACACCCGCTAAGAGCGCTGCATGCCAAAACAAATTTCCGTTCTCACACGACGACGTTTTAGTGACAAAATGGCTGCGCTCGCAGACAAACTCTTTTACAAAATAGTTGGATAGTTTCTTCTTGACGCAACACAGCGTTGTTTGCGCCCTACTGAGCGTAATTACTACCAAACCAAACAAAACCAAACCAAACTTTATTTTATTTTACAAATGTGCATACACTCTTTAGGATGAGCCACAGGCCAAAAGCTAAAGAAAATAGCTTGAAAATGCCTGTGGCTCATCTAAGAGCCATTACAAAATAATAAAATAAACACATGCATACAACGGTGGCAGATCGGAAACGAGCACACTGTAGAAAGAATTTATAATATTTATGATTGAACTGATGGGTACACAGAGATGTAGTTTGAAACTAGAAAAAAACAATTAAAACTGAACAAATGCATTTGAAAGTTATACACTGCTGGGTTGATTACAAAGGGGAAAAGGACACCGATACATAACGTGTACCGATGCCCTATTGTTAACAACAGAGCTGTAGAGCGATCATGGCCCAAATTACAGCACGTAGGGGTGGTTATGGTTCTTCGAAAACCAGCGTGTTGTCGCGAAAAGACATTCGCAAAGTAAGGACCGCCTGTGACCGACGTCAGGCGAAACAGTAATCGCGCAGTGTAAAAAGATAGCAACCACAGACGGAGGCGCGCAAGGGACAGTCATGGCAAACAGTAGTTCTAGGAACTAGAGCTCCGGAACGTAGCAAAACACCGTAAACTCGGCACCACAATCAAACCAGCGTAACGAGTTTGGTTTGCAAAAAGAACGTAAGAATTATTTGCCTGCAAGAGGCAAAGATAAGGCATATTAGCGAACCTGGCGGCCCAGTGCCGCCGAGTCCACCGTGACCTGCTTATGGGCTAACCATCTCAGTTGGCTAACCAACTAGCCCAAACGCTACCGGTGTTGAATAAAGAAGTGGTCAAAACGACGATGTTGATGAGGATCCAGATGCCACTTATGTCGGGCTTGAGTGGTAGTGGTAGTACCCGGCCGTCGGTAACGACATCTTGCGCCCGCTTTTCGTTGTGCGGCCACGCATGGAAGCCTCAGTCTTCGAAGGGTGGCCTAACTGTGTTTAGAATGGCACATTCCGAAGTAGCTTATTTGAAGAAGGCAACATTGTCATGCTAGATGTGCCATCGGGGACAAAAGTGGTATACTCCGCGTGGCGGGAGCCGAAGCAACGGAAAGCTCCCGCATTTTGGCGAGCTAAAGCACGAATCGTCGAAACCAGCCAAGCTACATGCCTGCTGGTAATAAAAGTCACGCATTTTCTGCCTCGATCCCAGATGGCGCCTGTAGATGGCGTTGCAACGCAGTTTTCCGTCGCTCCGGCTCCCGCCGCGTGGAGTATACCACTTTTGTCCCCGCTAGTACATTGTCACGAACTAGATTTGCGGTCGCCTGCAGCTAGTTACAGCGAACGAAAGATGTTAACATAATCAACTGAATGTTCAATGCGATCACCAATCGCACTGTTTTAGCACATTGCATCGTGCGTGAAGACGTCCAAAGAATACAGAGCACTACACTGTAAAAAAAGTCCGTGACTTTACGGAGACTTACTACGTGGAAAAAAGGACCATTTGCATTTTTAGAAAACACGGAGGAGGAGACCTCACTTCAGTTCAATAACGGAGGAGTCGTCATTATTCACCCGTAGACGTTGCAGGGAAGAAAACTTGAACATTCTGTTAGGCAGCAAAGCTTAACACTACACAGCGGTTGACTCCTTCGGCATTGTGTTACCGCCAAACGCATTAATAACTTAATTAACGACAACAGAAACAGAGCAAAGGTTGTCATGATTTGACGCCGCTGCTTACTTTCATGCCTGCATGATCAATAATAATTTGTTATTGGAAAGGGGGAAATATCTGTCTGACTGTTTCGGTGGGCCCCTGAGCCGTCCCAGCTAATACGGGAACCATCACAGCAGCGTTACGTTTTTGTTTTGGTCAAACGTTAATGACATTGCTGTTAAATTATTTTTATAGCATTTATCAAACGCTGCAAATGAGCGGAGAGAAGTCACTGGCGCGCTTTTTTAATATTAGCTTCGGTTCAGGGCTGCCCACAGAGCCGAAATACTCCAGGCCGTAGCATCTACTAAGACTTTTGAAAAGTGGTGTTTGGGTTACAACACATTCAATTCAATTTCAATTCTATTTTGCATATGCAATATTGCCTCTGAAATCGATAATTATAACTTGAAGCATTTTTGTTAACTGACAGCCTTTTTTTGCACGGTGCCACATTTCCAAGGGCTGCCAAGCGTTACGGTCTGACAGCTGATGTGAAAATGGGCTTACGCAGCACCCTTTGAAAAATTGGTGCTGAAAAAAAATTTCATGTCTGCTACATTTGCGATCTCTGGGAACGAAATGGGGGAGGCCAGGGGCATGTGCGCAGCCAAGCAAGTTGTGCTGGTGCTCATACACCTTTCATCCTACTCCCTCCTCCTCCCCCGAAATTTTATAGATACTCGCTTTGAACTCGGTAGGTGCCTTGGGGTCACCTTTATACCCCTACGCCACTCAGTGCGCTGCTGTGGTGGCGGCTCCACTTTGCTTCTCTTTTCAACGACAATTTGCGTTCTTGTGGACGCAGTGGCGCAAGTACGCTTTGACGCACGGAAGACCGATGTGTGAAAGGTAAGTGTAATTTCACTGCTCTGCATCAATTTGTCGTGCCGGAGTCATATTTCACCTTTCGCTGCGAAGACAGGTGCTGTCTCAAGCGCGCACAGCTCGGTGTTCTTGCGTAATCGACATTCCAGGTCCCAGGTATGCAAAAGCATTGTCAGTAGCCCACACGAATCTCGCGTTCATTTAGTACTTACTACGGAATGCCCTAATGCGTGGCGTAGATTACCGAGCAGAGTGCAGCAGTTTCACAGAGAGAGAAAACTTTATTTTGCAGCCGCTTCCAGCAACTTTCGAAAAACGACCTTTTTTTTCGTAACGCAAAGATGTTTCGTTCGCTTTAGGTCAATTATAAATACGACTAAACTTTAACAAACTGATTTAATTAACGCATTGGAAAACAAGAAAGCAGTACGCAGAGAATTGCTCACTACAACTGCTCTTTGACGCGTCTCGCAGTAGTTACATGCTACTGCTTTGGAGATGGTTGTGGTGGTGGTGGAAAACTTTTATTCAAAGAGAGCTTGAGGGCTAAAAAAACCCTGCTGCATGGTCGGTATCCTTAGTCCGGGACACCGCACGACGAGACCCCGTCTCGCGCCCGCTTGACCAGAGCCCTTTGGGACTCCAGCGTGGAGCAGTTGAGGAGGGCAGTCTCCTATGCCTCTCGGGTGGGGTTGGGGGAAGGGGGAAGGTGAGGATTCTGAGTACATGCCCACACCATGTGAAAGATATCGCAGATCTCTCCACAGTGTGGGCAGCGCCCATCTGTGTTCGGATCGAAGTGTTTTGCTATGGCAGGACAGAGAAGGGTTCCTATCTGCAGGCGCCGCAGAGTTCGCTCCTCCGCCTTACTCAGCCCCTTGGCAGGTGCCGGGTAGAGACGGTGGCTGTCGCAATAATGATTTAGGATTTCGCGGAACCGCAGAAGCGGTTTATGAGCTTCTGAGCCAGGAGAGCTAGGATGAGGAGCCCGGTGTGTGAGCGCTCGGGCGGCCGCATCAGCGGCCTCATTGCCTCGTAGACCCTGGTGGCCAGGAGCCCAGATCACTTTTGTGTGAGTTGGATCGGCGAGAGCGCGTCTTAAAATTTGCGAGGCAAGAGGTGATATTTCGCCTGCAAGATAATGTTCACAGGCCCGGCGAGAGTCTGTGATAACCGTTTTCGATTTTGGATCGGCGGCAGCGAGAGCTATTGCGACTTCCTCCGCTCGTGTTGAATTTGGGGCCCGAAAAGATAGCCCATCGACATTCATTCCCCGGTGGACTACGGCAGCCGTGAAGAATCCCGCGGGCGACGGCCCTGTGATGTCCACGTAGTAGACACCCTCTTTATATCCATATTGCCTCTCAAGCGTGCGAACCCGCGCTTGTCGTCTGCCTTCATGTGAAGCCATGTCCATGTTACGCGGGAGCGGAGCGACCCAGAGCATGTGGCGCCACAGCACCGGGGGTTCTCCGTCCCCTCTGGTATGCATGTGTGGTGGATGTGTAAGCGGCTTAGCAGGCGGCGCCCAGGAACCGTCTGCGATTGCCGCGTATATTGGTTCACGAGGTGGGCCTCCCGCAACTCCTGATAGGAGTTTACCACTCCCAACGCCTTCAGTTTGGCGTTGGAGGTAGCCAGAGGGAGGTCCAGTGCTCGCTTTGTTGCCTTCCTGATGATGGCGTCAATGCGCTCGTCTTGTTGTTTGGTGGTGCGTAGGTATGGCACGGCGTAGAGGATCCGGCTGGTCACGAAGGCATAGGCGAGCCGTAGCGCGTCCCTGCCCCGCAGACCACCCCGCTTGTTGGAAACACGGCGGATCATGCGCCCTACCTGTTCACCTATGCTCTTGAGTTTCGCTATAGTAGAGTCCGGCCTAAGTTTGTTATTGATGAACAGACCCAGGATCCGGAGCTCTGCCACTTCTCTGATGGGACCGCCCGACAGAGATATGTGTAGAGACGTGTTTTCCTTGTGGTTTGTCCTGACGTGTAGAAGCTCGGATTTGGCGGGAGCACATTGGAGACCACAGTCGGCAGCATATGCTTCGACTATGGAGGCGGCCTGCTGAAGGCGGTCCTCCATCTCCCCAAGGCTCCCCTCGGTGGTCCAGATTGTAATGTCGTCTGCGTAGAGTGCGTGTTTTATGCCCTCCACCTGAGCCAATCGGCCGGGCAGGTGCATCATGGCGATGTTGAAAAGGAGCGGTGATAACACTGCCCCCTGCGGTGTACCTCGTGTACCCATAGAGTACGGGCCGTATTCCTCGTCCTCGATCCGGAGGAGTGCCTGACGCGCAGAGAGGAAGTCTCTGACATAGGCGAAGACCTTCGCCCCGCAGTTAGTGGTGTTCAAGTTAGAGAGTATGGTGCCATGTTTAACATTGTCAAACGCCCCCTTAAGATCGAGGGCGAGAATGGCCTTGTCGTTTTGTTGCATGGTTGTGGGTTGTATTATGTCCCTGTGTAGTTGGAGTAGGACATCCTGTGCAGACATGTGCGGGCGGAACCCGAACATAGTGTCTGCAAAGAGGCCCTTACCCTCCATGTATGGAGAGAGGTGATCCCGAACCATCGTCTCCATGAGCTTTCCCACACACGAGGTTAATGAGATGGGTCTCAAGTTGTCCGTAGTCACGGCTTTACCTGCTTTGGGGTTGGGTAAAGCTTTCTTTTTTTCGCAGGGGTAGAGGCAGCAGAAAGGGAGGAATGAGCCCATTGTGAAAAGGAACCTTTCCTACCAGTGAGCAGGGGGCACGCCGCGCCGTTCGGGAGAGAGCATCCTCCTCTCCACCTCGGCGTGAATGCCTTCCCCTGCATTCCAAGGTTGACCGTACCATGCGACTTCCTCCATTGTCGACTGTCGCGTTCTTTGAACAAGCCAAGCTAAGCCAAGCACGTTTGGCTGGCGGTGGACGGTGGTTCATTTTGGCCGTTGTGGTCCACGCCGGCGTACGCCAGCCATTGCGCCACTGTCGTCGTTCCAGTCTTTGTTCTACGCGCAACCAGAGTAACCCTCAACTGTTTTTGCGCGCGTCTTACGCCGACAACGTTTCACCGCAGCTCCTGTAGTGGCCCGAGTGGCTCTTCTTCCTGACGGGTGTGCGGTGTCCGACACAACGTCGGCCATGGCGGTACGTCTCTCGAAGCGCTCGCCTCCCTCCCCATGTCTCTGCCGCGGTTCTTCTCTCTTCTCGACATGTTCTCAGCGCACTCTTCTGCGTCGTCGGATTTTGTCCGTGCTGTGCTCCGCGCGCACCTTAGCGTGCCAGCTCGAGCTTCTGCCTGCTTCAGCCACTTCAGCCATCGTCGCCTGGATTATCGCCGTGCTGTATTGTTTTCAGGAGGGACCTTTGGCGTGCGCGGCTTTCGCGCTCCTTTCCATTTCACGCGCGCCTTAGTGCGCCCGTTTTCATAATCTAGGTTGCTCATCGGCTGCTCCATGTTCTTGGCTACATCTGCTTTGCGCTCACTTGGATACACTGCTTGCTCGTGTTTTTTGGTAGCGTCGAATACTCGGTGCAACCTATCATGTACCGCATCAAGGCAGTACGTGATCAAAGAGTTGGCGTTGACTGGCGGCCTGGTGCAGAGCGCGTGTGAATCGTTTACGTTATAATGACGACGTGGTAAATTAACTCATATCCTTGGCATTCGAACCTCCGTGTATTTGTGTCGCTGCACTGGCGGGGAGGCTTGCATTCCAAATGCTTAAAGGCTGTCTTCGTAAAAGGAATGACGAGAGGCTGCATGACTAGCATTGCTTATTTCATTGTTTGCTCAGAGAAAGCGTTTGTTGTAAGTGAGCAGTAGCCGCTATTTTTCATTGTTAAGTAGCAACATCAGCCAGCATGCATTATCATTTTTACACTTGAATGACTGAAAGAGTATCACAGCATTGCCTTCATTTTTTTTTCTTGTTGCTTGCACAGCATCAATTGTTGTGCCTGCAGATTTCACTTTTGCATGCGTTTTGCATTTTCGCGAGCAAATTTTAGGCAAGAAGTTTCAAAGGCACCGTGTATTGACCTGAAGTGCTCGCTATTAATGTAGCAGTATTTGCCATGCTGAATATCAAATCTACATACTTCAAAGCGTGTTTAGCATCGTCTGCATAGACTCTTGCCTTCAAGGAGAGCTTGGAGGTTTCACTTATCTGCTTAGTGTTCGAAGTAACAGCCATCACTGATAATAATACTTATTACAGACATGTTCTGCATGTACAGTCAGGGCGGAATGAAATGCAAACACATATATGTCGTACTTTTCTACTTTACAGCGAGATATTCATTTAGAAAAGGCTTGTAAATGAGTACTTCAGTAGATTCTTTACCCTGAAACATGAATTAGGCTAGCTGTATACTGCAGTTGAAAGCACACAGGCAAAATAATTTCTCTTGTTCATCCGCGTGGCTCATATTTCATTCCAGCCTGACTGTACACTACTCTCCCAGCAGGTACCCCAACTGAAGCATGCACTGTCTTGTGAAAAATGCTGCACATATGTTTTAGAAGGGTGCGTGAAACAATGTGCAGCTGCTAATATTGAACTATTAGTATCTGAGACCTGATATTCAACTGAATCGTCAATCTGTCTCCTGCTAGGAAGGCACAAGCATCACGCCCATGGCTAATTGACTGCCCTTCACCCCTGTATTGGTTTCACTCCTTGAGTTATGGTATTAATTACCAATTTTACTACAAGGATATATGAGAGCACATTGTGAGCTAAATATAGTTAATGAAGGTCTTCCACTCTGTACAGTGATGTGGTTGGTCTTGTACATCTTTACTAATGTCTTAATTTTGCTTTATGCAAGCCTTGCCTTCCTATTGTATCCTATGTCCTGCTATGCTACTGCCTTCCTCCTGGTCCTCTCTTCGGCCATTTCTCCTGTTTCCTTTGCACTAGCTATTGGTCCGGTGCCTGCTGTGAAAATGACAGCCAACACTAAGTCCCTTCCTTTATTTCCATGAAATCTTCACTGCTACTACTAATGCTGATAGTACTATATCACTATTTTTGTGATAATAATGTACAAGATAGTAGCTAAGCCAATGGTAGCTGAGTTGAATATCATGCATATCTTGCATGCGATATATTAACATATTCACTATTACAATACCCTCAATTTCTTTCAGTTCAGACATTTAGGCATAGATATTTTATGCTTTTTTTTCTAGTTTAGTCCACTCCAACAAACTTTGCTTTTTGCATTGCAGGTAGAATCTACAATGAGTGCCGCTCTGTCTTATGAGCAGGAAGCAGTAATTATGGATCCTTTTCTTGGAAATGACAAACCTTCTGTCGCCTTATTATGTGCTGAGCCTTCATCATGGGGGAAGCAAATGTCATGACTTGGATTTCTACAGAGGTGAGACATCATACCCAGCCTCATTTTTTCTGCAACGTGCTTAGGGGATTAGCAAACCTTCGTTTAGTACTTCTTTCACCTTTTTTCAGTGCTCCAGCATGGTGAATAGATATGGTACTCTGGCTATAACATAATGATATATGGCCACATTATAAAGGCGTATGAATTGCTGCACTTATACTATTTTGCATGGCCCTCTTTTAATGCTTTTTCAGCCTTGGTTTGTTGAAACGAGTAGCAAAAATGAACGCAAGAACGAGAAAGAACTAGGACTTTCTATATTTTCCACACATTTTCTGGCTTCAGCAAATTAATGCCAAATAGCCTAGTTCTGCACAATAGTTCTTTCAGTTAAGCACAGCTATATCTGTATTAATAATTTTATGCAGGGACAAAAGGCATTTTGCATTTATATTCTGTACCTCCTCAGTAGCTCAGGCAATATGAAAAATTAATTTCATTTTTTTTTGTTTTATACTACAAGACGTCATATAGAGAGCAAAGCTATCAAAACTGAATGCAAAACGTGCACAGTTCGCGTGTACTTGCAGAGGCTTGTGAACAGAGCCCATAGGATTTTTTCCTTTATACAGAATGGAAGGTCGAAATTTTTTTTGCATAATTAGATCGTGATTGGAGCATGAAGTTACATGTTAGAAGATGAAACCTGCCATATTGTACAGGGTCGTCCACTCTTAGTGCAAACACGCGAGCGCATGGCTGTGCTCTTTGAAAGGCTCATTGGAAGGCCATCGAAACGAAGTGGCAGATGAGGCGAAACACCACATTCAGCTCCTTCTCCAGCGCCACACTGCTGCGATGATCGGCTGTGTCACTTGCAGTGGCTGTCTGAAAAGAGCGGCCATGTGTTCGCAGTAAGAGTGGATGACCCTTTACATTTTGTATGCTAGAGTGCCGACTCTTGCATCCATCTAAAAACATTCATGCAGGTTATCTGGTTAGCCTCCTTCCTTGATACCACATTTCTAGAAATGATACTTAACTATGTCAGCTTTATTTTGATCAGAATTTATAAGAATGTATCGCATACACCAAATTTTGTGATCATATACGACAAAATTCAAAATGTGATTTATGATTGGTATTGTTTAGTCTAGGGCAGTAAAATGCCATGTACCTAGTGCAAAGTAAAACTAAATATGACCAGTCTAACAAAACAAACTCCTTTTTTTTAGAGGGAAATCTTTCGACTGAAATGCTGGAGTGGCTTGACGTGATGAAGACATTGACAGGAGTGCACTCAAAAGTACCCATATTTGGGATGGCATGAGAACTGGCAGACAACTCTTCAAGCAATTGGTGAGTACCTTGGTGCTCTGCTTCTGCTGTTTAGTATGTGACCAGCTTTTGTTTTTCACCTAATAAGAGTGCGTATCCTTAAAAATATCAGCACAAATTGAAGAGAATTTCGATATTCTTGCATGAGATGCCACTGCGAGAACTTGGAAATAATGATATCTCGCATGTACACTTCAATGCTGAATACAGTAAGCACTGCTTGATAGCTAAGTGCCTCTGACGTATGTGAAAATAGATAGGTTGCTGCACAACATGTGGAACTGCCCTGTCGAGCACTTTGTCTTCAGGAAGTGGAGGATTAAGTAGTAATTTCTTAAAGAATTTCTAGAAAATAGCGCAAACCACACGACCGGGAAGAAATTGCTGATGCAACACACTGACTCGAATTACACCATGTGCATGAAGGACCTTATGGAGTTCGCTGCTATGTTGCACGAGAAGAAGGTCACGCAGGATGGGTGTCAAAGACGAGCTGATTCAGGTGCCTTATTTCTGTCCCTAGTACTCACTGCAGAACTCAATGAACAAGCAGCAAAGGTTACAGCTGAGCATGGCCAGACTCTTGCGCTTCCCTCCACAAGCAAGCTGGAAGCACAGTCCTTTGATACCTTTAATGCGTTTGCTCACAACATACATTGTTGCAGCACGTGGCGAGGAAAGGTACACATCCTTGATTTTAGTGCCAGTGCACTCACAGACCCCAGTAACAGATGATTGAGGTATCCTGTCATATCGACAGGCATCTCATGAGGAATGAATTCTCAGGCTTCAGAACTTATAGTGCTCTTTGCAGAAAATGTCCCAAAGTTTGTTGCCACATGGACCTTTTCGAAATAACGGCCCAGAAAGGCGAGCCTTCCTTATGTATTTTGTGAAAAAATGCCTAAGACGTGGGTATTTCTGCTTCTTCATGGGTGCTGAAATGTTTTTGAGGGAGAAGTTTTGCTGATATAGAACGGTTTTGAAAAAGACAAGAAGAGACTTTGAGGCTGTGCAAAGAAGCAGGAATAACATTTCACAGCTGATGAAGAAGCAGAAAGACTCATGTTTTAGCCCTTTTTTGCACCAGACACATGAGGACACTTCATCGTTTTGGGTCATTTCGATAAGATCCACATGGCAACAGCATTTGGTTAGATTCCTGCAAAGAGCCCATTCTGAAAGCATGAGGATACGCTCCTTGTAAGGCGTACTGCACACTTATTGGAATATCTCAATGGGCAGTGACCGGTATTTATGACTGCATTTTCATTCGAAATCGGAGATCTGTACATTTTCTTGCCCGTGCTGAGATAATTGAAGCTGTGAGCGAGCATAAGCTTTGGGGAAGTGCACTTGCACATTGCTTGTGGGCAAGTTTTCGGCCATACTAAGATGTTGCCATGGTTCCTTGCTCACTAAGGTTTGCAGTGAGTACTATGGACAGCAAGAAGGTATCTGCATTGAATTGTTTTTGGCACCCAACCTGAGCTACCTTGTTTTCGGCAGCTCAGGCCATTCATGCACACAGTGTTGTCCAGGCAAGCGCATTGTGTGTTTTTTCCTGGTCCTGTGGATTTTAGTTTCTTTCCTGTAAAGAAAAAATGAATTTGGTCAATGAAATGTAATGGTTTGGTTCTCATTAAATATTTTTGCAAGACCCTACAAAAGCCAGTTGGTCAATAGTGAATAGTTTGATTGTGTTTGCTAAGTGAGGTCTTTCTTATGCTTTTCAGATGAATCTGACAGCAATATGCAGAAGTACAATGTATGCAATTTGTCATGAAAATAAAACGTATGTGCCTTTACTCACCCAAACACACTTCTTTCATTCTAAGCCACATGCTTTGTATGTACGCAATGCACAACATGCATAAAGGAAGAGCTTGTGTGTAATAGTACTTCATTTCTTCTCCACCTGGACTGCTATTGTACATGATTGAACGTGAGTCAAGACACGTTGATCAGTCACACAAATTAAGTATCTGGATGCGGTTGACAGCTTATATTCAACTTAACACTCCACGCCATCATTCTGGCCGCACCATGCATCAGCAGTGTCAGTATGACTTCAGAGGGCTTGCCAGTATGGTCGTCTGGCTTTAAAGTTTTGTTCAAGCCATTGGCGACAAGCCGCATCACTTGAGTACACGGAAAAAGGTCCAAGAGAGGTTAAACGTAAGAATACGTAAACAAATTTTTTTACGTTGGCTTACGTATGAGCATACAGAGAAGGGTCCGAAAGAGTTAAACGTAGGAATACGTAAACTAATTTCTTTTTTCGGTTGATGTACGTACTGAGTCCTTCTTAAGGACTTGCCGTGTTTCTCAAAGTGTCCGTTTGTGAATTGCGGAAAGTGCTCGGCAACGCATTGCCTCCAGGTTTCTACGTAAACTTGAGCAAATTTTTTTACAGTGTAGGTATTGCGCTTGAATGAGCTTGCGTCACATAACGCACCTGGATTGAGCACGTGCATGGTGGCTGGAGCGATGCGTGTGCTGGGTACAGCAGTCAGCAGTTTCTTATCTTGAGAGCGCACCAATTCACTTCGCTGTCGCGTTATCGACCTGAACAGAAGATAAAGTCAGTGCATGATATGCGAAGTGGAGTGTGAGCTGGTGGTGCAATAGTCTGGTAGCCACCGCAGTTGTTCTTGAAAGCATTTTTTCTACGGGTCTGGCGGAGTTTTCGATAACTGCACTGTTAGCGTGGCACAGAGA
This sequence comes from Amblyomma mixtum, assembly GCF_055824585.1. Classification (NCBI taxonomy): domain Eukaryota; kingdom Metazoa; phylum Arthropoda; class Arachnida; order Ixodida; family Ixodidae; genus Amblyomma; species Amblyomma mixtum. The sequence goes on along the minus strand of NC_143018.1, from coordinate 129,923,891 downwards.
GCACTGTTCCTTGGCAGCACTTGTCGACGAACGCGCGAAGTATCATCGTGCGGGACATCTAGCGAGACTGACGTGCTCATGGCGTCTACACCTCGGCGGACCATGTCTACAACAGACCAGTAAGTGATTTAATGCTGCTAGTTTTCAGTTCGCGCATTTGAACAGTTGCAGACTGGACAGCAAGAATGGGAGAATGCACGACGTAGCACCTGCCGTTATTCCCATTAGGTATGGGCGGTTGGCTAATGCCGATTTTTGTTCGTGAGGCTGTAGAGCACTGTAGTATTTATTTTTAAAGGCTCCCCGTATCTCGCATGCCCCAGGGCTCGTGCGTGCACCTCTCCTCACACCTGCTGCGGGGAAGCTATAAACTGCTATAATCCGAGCTGCCGGAATCATTAGCGTTTTACGCCGTGTGATGTGTGCGAAATATATTCGGCAATAACTTTTAATGACAGGCGAGGCAGCACGTATGTTACGTTACTGAGCGTCCCCGGAAATTTGTGCGCCTCACTATGGCACGGAATACTTGCTAAATGTTAAGCCACGGAGCGATGATAGAAAAGTTAGCGGACTTGAGACCATGAAATAATAGCTGTGGAGAGAAGAAACTAAAGGTGGAGACCGAACGGCTGGAAACAAGCATACTGCGAGAGCGCCACAGCATGCTGGCGTTTATGCGGCTATCATTCCGATCGAGTCGTTAACGTAGCAATTGCGAGGTGAATATAGCAAACAATACCAAGAATTCAAAACAAGTATGTGGTTTGTCAGCATTGCGTGAAGCCAGAAGCTTTCGAAACGAACGGTACCACCCACGAAACAATCAATTCACGAGGCAGGTTGACACTTGCTGGCGACATGAACCGCCATGTCCTACAAGCCATCGCGCAATGTAGGGGACCCGTCGATGTAGCGAGAGCACCGTAGAGTGCTTGCATAGAGCGCCTTTGCGTGCATTAGGCCTCAAATGATATCGCATCGAGTTGAGGAAAATATATTCCTTGGCTAACACGTTGGCCTGAATGTCGCGGACAGTGGCAGGGATAACTTTCTGGCAGCTACCCTGAATTTATTCTCCTGTTTTGTTTATCGTGTTTTCCTGCTGGCAAGTTGTTTAGCGGATTTTATGGTGCGGTATTCATGCAGGTACGGGGCAAGAGGGTACCGGTTTCCTAGGTAATGCATGAGTTGTACCCATTGCATTTAAATTCTTGTAAGCATGGATTAGTTCTACATCCGCTGCGCAGAATTGCTCACTGGCAACCTCGGGAGGCCCCTCTGAGAGCTGTAGCTACTGCCTCATGGCCCCAGAAATGAAGACCATGGAATAAAGAAAGCTGAAGTGGTCCATCCCATTCTAAATGTAACTGAGAATGTGTATTGTAGGGGACATCAGAATGTATGCTAAAAAATTCAAACCGTTAGCAACTGTGTACAGCGTCATTGTAGCAAAGGGCCCGAACGTTTCTTTCAGTAGCAGTGGGTGTTGCTTTCGACATGGTGTGCTTTGCCTTGCTTATCAAAGTCGAATGTCTTTCCCCTCGTGACAGTGCCCATGCATTTACGATTACTTTTGCATATATGCCCATTCACAGTTAAATGAAAGTTCAGAGTTGGTGGAGTGACGTGAAGCTATCGCCATTTAAAAATCGCGAGCCTCTTGTAGCCGTACTATCACGAGCCAAGAACCCGTGAAACTGGAGATATGCAGAAAGGATTTCAGTGTTGCTGTGATGCAAGCGCAAAGTGAACTGCGTTGGATTCTAAGTGGCAGTTTGTTACGCTGTATTTCTCAGCATCGGAAAATGATAACCGTGCCTGCAGTCAAGCGTTCGAGAAACGATTGCGCCCAGTAGCACTCTTTAGTTTCCTCAAAGCGCTTGAACGAGAGTGGCCATTGTGACTGTATCTGTTGTCATCTGGGCCCGAAAAGAATAGACGTGTGTGTCACCATGCGCCACTCACAGATATACTGATATTAAGGGATATAGAACAAATTAATGATTTTGCATGCACTGCAGGTGCGCTATTGAGACGTCTGAAAAAACTTCCTTCCCGTCCATTGACGGTAATTTCACTGGAAAGGATGGCTGTTTCGCCTCAATAGCACAGCGTACATTTACCAACTCCGATGCGAAATGCATGCATAAAAAAGATTAGCTAGCTCTTGAGTGCAAGAGATTGACGGTATCGATGCTGCGTAATGCCTACGCATGCAGATCAGATTCTGCCGCATGATGTAGCCCCGCAGCTGCCCTGTCAAGCCTAGTTTTCAAGAACACATACATTTCCTTCAGCAGCAATCTTTCAAAAGAAGTTCGCCTTCACAATCGAACCTCAGACATGCCCCTCGTGTGATAACTTCCAGCTTGACGAATATGTTTGTTCAGAATAAACTTGACATCATGATGCGCACGTGAAACTTCCGAAACGCGCTTCACTCTTCTCAGCCATTTGTAACAGTTCAACCTCTTGGCGGACACTCAACCACACCGTGAGGAAACAGAATAAGAACAGAACAAGTGCACAGGAAGGGAATCATCGTACTACAGCGCTCCGGAATAATTTCCGTTGGCAAGCACTGTCGTCAAACTGCCTGCGGGAGCCCTTAGTTTTGCCTTTCGCAACTACTGAAACGCGGACGCCGGAAGCTGGATATATAAAGAAAGAACATTTCGCTTCAGAATGTTAGCTGTTCTTAAAAATGGGCGTCCCGAGTAAAAGAGCGCTCTCTACGGCATTGCACTGTCAGTGGTACTATGCATCAGAATGTAGCTAAAACATGGTAACTGTTAAGGTGGTTAACCAATATTGAATTATAAATTTTAAGAAATTATGCCAGAATCCTGATTTCAAGATAGTCCTTATTACTCTTCGTAAATTCTATTATCAATTTCTTAACTTTTTTTGAGCTCGCCACTGTCATTGTTCCAAATCATGACCATCCATCGAAATTTAAACGCGTCATGTTCCATGATTTTCAGTCCATCCATTCCACACTCTATACCGAAGATTGGAACGACTTACCTTCATACATCAGCACCGAAACTAATTTAACTTCTTAGAGCTTTTACGTTCATCCAATGCCATCTAGAAGCCTATTCATGTTTTTTCAATAGTATCTTGACAGGCAACTGGCCTATTTCTGTGATTGTATCTTGGTTTTGCAGACATCACAACCATTCCTTCTTACCTACTCGTATTCATATTGTGCGCTTATTTTACCCCTCATGTCATATCTTCAAACTGAGGGGCCTTCAGGGTATCGTGAATGAATAAATGGATGTGCTACTAGTGTTTCAAAATCACTACTAGCACAGAAGTTATTGCTCGATGAGCTGTTACCACTTTTGTAATTAAATAATATTTATCGGGGCATCGCCTATTATCTAATACACGTAATCTTTTGGAAGAATTTCAGATTTTAGATGCATCATATATGATTGCCAGTATGTGTGCTTAATGTAGTGGTGGCAAAAACTCTTCAAAGAATCTTTTTCTAAATCCTGTCGGTGCACATGCTTAGCACAAATAGGATTTTCATCGTACGTGCATCCCCTGTGCAAGCGTGAGCTAATCTCCTTAGCTTCAGAGAATTTCCTCCGATATCTTCGTTTCGATTACTGAGACCAGTGAGATGCGTAATGTGTCCTTCTTAGGTATCGTAGTGTGGTTGTCTGCAAGCCGCACGGCAGCGATGGTGGGACGCTACTTTGTCTGCTAAACCTGCACAAACTAACTAAATATTGCTGGTTGGAGTCCCTGGCGTCTAGATCTTTTTGCATAATATGTATTCAGACATGACTAAGCTCTTTTCTGCCCCGTACTCTTGGTGGAAGCGGGGCTCGCAGATGCGCGGAATAAATTCCTCTACACTTGTTTAAACTTTCCGTATTCTGCCTTCCGTCAGAAATGTTATAAATTTATTTGTCGCACCGAAATTATTGTTCTGCAGAAATCGCCTCCGTATACTGATGCAGGTCTGGAGCTTGGTGAGAATTCCTTCCGTCAGTATCTCACGTGCAGCCACAGGCGTGTCGTGTCTCTTGTAAGCTTTAGGAATTCAGGCTGCGCACTGACAGATACTGCAGTAGTTGACTGGGCCATGACTTTAATGCGTAGCAAACTTTTTGTGGGACTGTTCAAGCTTCTTCACTTGATGTTTAAAGACTTAAGTAGAAAGCATGCGCTAAAGTAGGCCATTTTTGTTTTTCTGTTTCGTTTTCAGAGATGGCATGATGAATGATGGACCTTCCTGCAGAGCAGAGGCGGCTTTCCAAGCCTTTCTCTGCAATTTTTAAAGGTTTGTCGCCACAGATATCTTCCATCCGTGCTCTCACTCAAGCGACACCCCGACCTGCTGGATTCTTCACTTCCTTTCACCGCTCAATAAATTCCTCCACCAAGCTGGCGTTCACGCTACCGAGCATGCACCAGGGCACATGTCACTCGGCTCTCTCAATGCTGACAAAGAAATTCAAGTCGTCGAAACTGATTGCCTCGTCGGCTGTTTTGTTACACTTTTCCTGCTGAAGGTGCATCGCTGTGTGCAACGTCTGGATCTGGACTTCTACGCAGTTGTTTTCCACTATCCAGGTGCTCTGGCCTCGTCTATAGCTGAGGCGCCTTGTCTGAGGGACTTTACCTTGGACCCAGATACCGATTTTCCACGAGAGTACAGTTTTCTCCCCATCATAGCTGCATTGAGGCGCAGAAGCGGATTACAACACCTCCACCTCTCTGGGTTTGCGCTGGACTATCATATGTCGAACGAGTTCGAACAATTGCTGCCGAACAGCAGCATTCGCTCCTTGACCATCGTGTACGACATGCCCTCGAGGGCGGCTAAGAAGGTGTTAAGCGCAGTCAATCGTTGCGGTTCGCTAAGGAAGCTGTCTCTAGAGAACATAGATAGTCCAACCTCGGACAAAATTTCAAAGCTTCTAGCTAGTGCCTTAGCGAAGAACAAGACCCTGAAAAGCCTCTCCGTGACGGGCGTCACGATCAAGGTAGCAAGATGGATCCTGCAGGCACTGAAAACTTGCGTTCTCGATGAATTGGCATTATACGGTCGAAGCTCTGGCTTGGAAACTCTCTTGGGGGCCGAGCTTGAGCAGGGTGCCGCGCGATTGAAGTCGCTGCGGTTGTCATTCGATTGCCTTCTTTTTGGCTGCGCCACTTCTCTAGCCGGCGCACTCCAGGCAGACTTCTGTGTGCTTGAGAGCATTTACCTTTCCGGAAGTGGTTTCGGTGACTT